>NC_045990.1:19276526-19389407 GCF_010909765.2 Amblyraja radiata
GGGTAGGAGGGAGGGAGGGAGGGAGGGAGCGAGGCTGCAGCCGGCGCACAGAGGCGCTGACACCCGGCGGCTGCACATCCGATCAAGAGAGAAGAGACGCGTGTCACTCACAGCCGTCAACCAACGCGCTTCCCCAGACCGCGCAGATCGCTGTCATGTAGCGCAAAGAGACAAACTGTGCAGCAAAGATCGTATAGCTCCGCTATAGGATCCTTGCTGTGCAGGGACTGAAGACATCGTGAGAATTCTGTCATCAGCGTGAGGGCGTGATAATTGGCGGAAATGCTCAAAGCGTGAGAGTTGGCAGCCCTGGATAGCATAAACTAGTTTGAATGGGTCAGTATGGATAACTACACGCCAACCTGCGCAATATTAATGTAGGGGGGTTGCGTATGGAATTTGGTAGGACTGGTAGGACCAGTATTTATATTGTAAATGTGTGGGATGTTTAGGAGGATGCAACGTGGTTTTCTCCGACGCCGGCCCGCGGCCTATCACATCCTGAATCCACGGTCTGCGGAGCTTCTAGCCGCGGGCGGGGCGTGGACTGACCACCCAGAGTCTGGGCTCCCTCGCCGGAGATGAGCGCGGATCGCCGACCTGCGGCCTATAACATCGTGAAGCCGCGGACTCCGGTAGGAATGTGCCGATTCGGGACCTCCAAGCCCCGGTGTGTGTTTCACCGTCCCGACGTCGGAGTTTGGATAATCCCGACGAGTGGGCCTGTACAACTAGGACCGTCTGTAGCGGCGACAACGGAGGGTCTATGGCCCCGACCACGGGTGAACAAAGGAGGAGGAATGGCTGAACTCTGCTGCCTTCCACCACAATGATGAATGCTGTGGTGGATGTTTGTGTTAAATTTTATGGTGTATTGCGTGTTCTTTTTAAGTGTATCGCTGCTGGCAAATTCATTTCACTGCATGTGATGTGCATGTGAGGAATAAAATTGACTTTGACTTTGACTTTGACTTTGACTTTGACTTCTACACAGGGGCTAATGTCTCGGTAAACTTGCTGGACTTTTTTTTAAAGGTTGCTTAGAAAATTGCTTTCCTCGATGCAACAGAAACAGGAACTAGAGTTAATAGATCTAAGGGGAGAGGGAGAAATTGGAAGCATATTTGAGGGGTACGGTCTGACAGCACCTTTTTTTAATGATAATGTCATACTCGGAAGCTCGAACCGGTACTCACGTCGGGGTGGGTGCGTGGGGAGAGGTGGAACATTGATGCCGTCTGGCTGCAGCCATGTGGTCAATAGGTTAATATATCAGGCAGTTAAGATGTGAACCATTATTGCCGGGTTTTTTCTTTGAATGGATGTGGCCTCTCGATGACATGTCTGTCTCACTGCCACCCATATCACAGGTTTTGCAGATGGGCACGAGAGAGTAAAGCACAAAATACGGCTCCCAGTCAACAGCCTATGGCGGCTGTATTGCAGCCTATACTGACCGTTGCTCCCAAATGCTCGCTTCTTTCTTGATACATTTTACGTCGAGTGGGGGGTTACTTCAAAAGAGAAGCGCAGCTGTGATAACACATTTTTTTATTTATTCAAGAAAAATGCAAAGATACAAAACTTGATTTGCAACATGTTAGCTTGTTGTGGCAACTTCCGAATCTTTTATAGCTTTTGGGGCAATTCTTCCAACATTTTCCTCTCTTCAATCTGCACTGTGCTGCACGACACAAGATAAAAGGTATAAGCAGTTGAAAAATCGCCAACGCGTAGACATAGAGCTGGATGAGGATCAAACACTCACACCTGATCCATCTGTAATGCGTGTAAAGCTATGCTGATATTGTGTTTTAGATACCAATGTAAGAGCTCATATGCAGAGGGCAACAGTGAGTTGAACATAGGCAGCAGAATGTCAGTGGACAGAGTAGAATGCGGCATGATATAAGAACTTTGGCTTTTTTTATAAGAACACGAGAAGCGCAGCGTACTTTTCGGAAGGGCGGTACAATATGAGGCACAGGAGTTTCTACACAGGGCCAGCGAGTCATTACGAAAAGCAATGGATAATGACCTTTATTTTTCAGGTCAGTGAAGGTTTGAAAAAATAGTTCAGTTCCTACTGAGCTGATAAATGTCAATCTCACCAAAGAAGTAATTATTTTCAGACGGATCTGTGCTTGATTTCGTGATGGATTGAAAGTCTTTGTCAAAAACGATGTAGTGGTAGATTAGATTTTTCGTCGGTCCTTCGAAATGAAAATATAAACAATGCTGTTACATATATTGTATGCGCATATTTAAAATATTATGCAAGTTTGTCAAACACTTCACTTCGGTTCTGTCCTCGACCTCCTACTATTGCTTTAGAATGAATCCTCGAACTTTCTACACTGAAACAATTTTGCCCCGGTTTAAAATAACAAAATTCTCAGAAATTCTCAATTTTTCTAATTTATCGGTAATCACCTACGACTGCGGGCAGTCACAATTCTCTCCTCTCCTGGTACTGCTGTGAGAGGTTTCATTATTCGTTCTTGGTTCTCAGCGCCAAGAGATGATCTCAGCAGCTGTGGGAACCTGGATTCGTTTTTCTCTGATAATGCCCAACTCATACTTTGACATTTGTGTACACAAATGTTCATCCGTCCTTACCCTTACCAATTCCCTCCGCGAACGGATGAGCCAGCAGCAATATTGCAACGACAAATAGAAGCACGTTTCTCATTTCGCTGCCCGTTCAGGATCAAATAATGCAAGGAGATCTTGTATTTCATTGTAGACTTTGCTCTATATACGTTGTGAGGTGAGGCTGTGCCTTGCGTTGGCGGGCATGGTGTAATGATAGTGCACGCAGGAGGGCAGTTGTGGTTGATTTGTTCCAGGAGACGCCCGCCCGTCTGACTATTCCACATTAGCACAGGAACACCGAGCAGATGCCAGCATGATTCACCTCGCCGACATAAACTGGTCAGCAATAGATATGTGCGCTTGTACTCCATTCCAAGATTAGCCCGACCACAGCCGTTGAAGGACCCCGCGTGTTAAACTTTCAGACACCACTCCTTCCCCAAGGCATTCGTGTCAACGTGATTCTTGCAACGTTCTTGCAATGAATCAGGCCTTCAATACGAATACCAGAACTGTTCTTAATTCATAAAGCAGAATATAAAACAGAGTGACATCCCATTGCATCGTGTTTGCAGAGGGCTTTACTCTAAAGACGTGCATTCTTTACCAGTGTTTCCTGTTTGTGTTTCCTGTATATTTATGCCCGTACATTTATTACAAACGTCAGATGTATTGCCAGTGTGTTTCTCACAGGATGACATATAGGGAGAGCCACGAGTGCACGGAAAGTGGGCGTTTGGCTCAAATTTGCAAAGCGATGATAAATTTCCAGCTGCATTGATCCTATTCACTAACACTTGACCCGTAGATTTCGATTGGATGACTCTTCCAGTGGTCGTCTCAAGTGTGGTGAGAATATATGTGTCCACTACCCCTCGATCATTGCGTTCCATTTACCAACCTCCGCGCTCTCACACTCCTCTCAACCTTTAATTAAAGTTGGCATGTTGAAAACCTACCAAGGTGATCATTTTCCCAACATACCACCATGCCTGTGTTATTCACTTTACTTCATACTTCTTGGCCTCATGGCGATGAACGAAAATAAGTGCAATCTTTCCGGGCCCTCCACATAACTGACACGTTCAGACTCAGAGGTTAAGTTGTAGAATCTCTGCTACTTCGTCAATGTAATTCAACGAATGGAACCGAACACTGCAACCCAGCTGTGCTGGAACCAATCTTTGATGAAGTTACCTGTCTCATAAACATAAGCTTTCCTCGTGGCATGTGCAGCTATTTATCTATCTTCGCCCCTATCCAATTATGTGCCCAAACGTGTAGGAGGACAGGGACAGAAAGGTGAGCATGGGAATGGTAAGGGAAGTTAAATTGTTTGGCACCCGGCATTTCACATAGGCCAAGGTGGACTGGGCATAATTGTCCGGCAAAATGATCGCCCAGTCTGCGCCTTGTCGTGCCGAAATATTGGAGCCCACATCGAGAACAACGGATATAGTAGATGTGGCTGGGGAGATACAATTGAACTAAAAGTGACTAACCTGAATGGACTCTCGGGGTCTCAGGATGGAACAGGTGGAGGATACCTGTACATGTGTTGTATCCCTTGCATATGCATATGGTAAAGTTCTCGGGCGTTTGTGGTGTGCGGTGGAAGGGTTGTATAAACCAGGGAGATGTGGTCTCTGCGGAAAGCATAAAGCGGTACAAATGGGAAGATGTGACTGGTGATGGGATCCCGTGTGAAGTGGCGAAAACGTTGGAGGATGATGTGTTGCATGCGACTGTTGATGTGATGAAAGGATGTTTTCATACAATATACTGACTGATGAAGAGCAATGTACCAACACCTTCTTTATCGCTCATCTTCCTGTGGTGACACTTCAGGGGATCCATGTACCTGGGCAACTAAATCCCTCTGCTCTACAACACTCTCCAAGGCCCTCCCATTCGCTATGAAGATCCAGCGCCGGTATGACTTCCCAAACTGCAACATCTTGCAATTATCTGCATGAAACTCAATTTCCCGCTCTTCAGCCCAGTTTCCCAGCTGATTGATCGACTAGTTTTTAATCGTGTCTAAAGTATTAATCGAGTCTTGTACTTTTGCATCTAAACCAATGGACCCAGAAATAATCCCTTCGGCACCACTAGTCAAAAGCATCCGAAAAACCCCGTAAACTGCAACCCTAAGCTTCCCAACACGTAGCCATTTCCATGACATTGCCCTCGTGAATCTTCAATATTACGTCTTCACATAACTCTATCACAGTCACGAGACTCAATCTCACATGAACAAAACAAGTAAGCTAGTCCTTATCAGCCTCCGTCTATCCAAAAGCAAACATATCTATTATCTATATCTATTGAAATGCAGTGATCCATTGTATTGAGATAAACCACCATATCTATCAAGATACGGAGCCGGAAAATTGTACCATGAGAAAGAAGACAAAGTGAGTCACAATGCTTAAACATCTGGCACCTCTCAAATAGGAAAGTCATAAGACATAAATAAGGTAATGAGGACATCAGTGATAGGAGCAGAATTAGGCCATTCGGTCCATCAAGTCTACAGCCGTTCAATCATGGCTGACCTATCTCTCCTCATAACCCCATTCCACTGCCCTCTCCATAACCTATGACAACTGTACTAATCAGATATCCTACTGACTCGGTCTTAAAGGAATCCACTGATGTGGCCTTCACAGGCTTCTGAGGGAAATAATTCCACAGATTCACCACTCTCTGACGAAAGAAGTGTCTCTTCCTATCCTTTCTGAAAGAGCGTTCTTTAATTCTGAGGCTATGGCCTCCAGGCCTACACTCTCCCATTAATGGAAACATCCTCTCCACACCCACTCTATCCAAACCTTTCATTATTCTGTATGTTTCAATGACGTTCCCCCTCATTCATCTAAATTCCAGCGAGTACAGGCTCAGTGCCGACAAACGCTCAACATAGGTTAACCATCATTCTTGGGATCATTCTTGTAAACCTGGACTCTCCCCAGAACCAGAACATCCTTCCTCGTGTATGGTGTCCTAAATAGCTCACAATATTCCTAATGCGGCCTTACCAATGCCTAAGAGAGCCACTGCATTACCTCCCTGTTTTTGTATACAAGTCCTCTTAATATACATACCAGCATTGAATTTGCTTTCTTTACTACCGATTCAACTTGCAGATTAACTATTTGGGAATGCTGCACCAGCACTCCCAACTCCCTTTGCACCTCCGATTTCAGGGTTCTCTCCCCATTTAGAAAATGGGGAGAGAACACTATTCATACGACCAAAATGCATGACTTCACGCTGTATTCAATCTGCCACTTTTCTGCCCACTCTCCAAAGCTGTCCAACTCCTTCTGCAGACTCCGTGCTTTCTGAACGCTACATGCTCTTCCACCTATTTTCGTATCATCCACAAACGGCCAGAAATCTTTCAATCTCGTCGTCCAAATCCTGAATATTCAGTGTAAAGTGTAGCGGAACCCCTGCGGAACCCCACTAGTCACTGGCAGCATAGCACAAAAAGCCATCTTTAGTGCCACGCTTTGACCTGCCATCGAGCCAACCTGCTACTTATGTCCTTTGATACCGTAAACTTGTCAGAACTGAACGAGGAGGAGGACACAAATGCAGGCTCAGACACAGGGCAGATCAGTCTTCGGCGTTTAATCGGTCCAAGTCAGTACACAGGTAGGCAAAACAGCGGCAACAGTACCATATAGGAGCAGGCAAGAACCAGTGGTCGAAAATACAGGCAAAGGTCGAGATCACAAGGTCACAAGATTTCGAGAGCTGGAACGAGGTGATACCAAGTAGCATACAACGAACTGGCAATGGGAACTAAAACACAAAAGGCTTAAATACAGACTAACAGGGGATAACGAGACACAGGTGAAACACATCAGGGCGTGGCCAACAGACTAGCAGGGGATAACGAGACACAGGTGAAACACATCAGGGCGTGGCCAACAATCACATGAGGGTAAACGACCTGACAGGAAATGGGACCTGAAACAAGAGGAGATGTGAGACACCAAAATAAAACAAGAATGCAAACTCTAATACTAAAAACCAATAAGAAACAGAAACTAGATCAAACGCGAGACCTGACAAAACTCTGATATTCCAAGCAGCCTTACGTGTGGCAACTTATCAAAGGCCTTCTGAAAATCTAAGAAAACAACATCTACTGACTCTCCTTTGTCTGGCCTGCTATTTACTTGTTCAAATAATTCCAGTAAATTTGTCAGGCAGGAGACGTTGGAGATTAGTGCGCTACTGTTCGTCGAATCCATCCCCTTGCTTACGTTTTGTCTGGTTGAACTAAAGTTGGCCACATGGGGAGGACCAAATACAGTAGAGGAGTTTGGTGGAGGAGCATGTGATCATCAGTCACGCAGAGTAGGCTTGAGTGAGTGCGCGTTGCAGAAACTCCCCGCCTCCTCCCTCCTCCGCCAACCCCCCCTCCCAACAATCCCCTGCCGCTCAACCTTCCCCCACAACCCCCACCCCGCCCACGCCCTCCTCTCACCACAACCCCCATACCGCCCACACCACACAGCCCCCACCCCCCACAACCCCCCCGCCAACACCCACAGCTACCCCCGCCCACACCCCCCCCTCCGGAAGTGCAAGTGATGTCGAGATAGGAAAGCAGCAAAGTGTGCGAATGTGGACATTCTTAGCAGGAATACATGTCTCGACTATTTTCTAAATGAAGAGAGGTTTCGTAAATCTCATGTACAAAGGGACTGGGAGATCCCAAATGGTAAATATATTGGTTGAGATTGCAGTAAGGAACGTAGATGCAAGTTACACATTCGTTTCGAGAGGACTAGAACATTAAATCAAGAATGCAATGCGGAGGCTCAATGAGGCGGATGTCAGGGCACATATACTTGATCGTCAGGAGGCAGAAATATTGTAAAGAGGTTTCGAGCAGCTGATTAGATTCATAGAGCCATAGCCATACAGTGTGGAAACATGCGCTTCAGCCCATCTCGCCCACACAGGCCAACAATGTCCCAGCTACCCTAGTCCCAGTTGCCAGCGCTTGGTCCATAACCCTCCAAACCTGCCATATCCATGTACCTGCCTAATTGTTTCTTAAACCATGGGAAACTTCCCAGCCTCCACTACGTCCTCTGGCCGCCTGCTCCATACACCCCCACCCCCCCCCCCCACCTCCTGTGCGAAAAGGTTACCCATCGGATTCCTATTAAATCTTTATCCCTTCACCTTGAGCCTTGATTCCCCTACTCTGGGTAAAAGACTCTGTGCATCTACCCGAACTATTCATCTCGTGTTTTTCTATACCTCTATAAGTTCTCCCCTCGTGTTCCTTCGCCCTACGCAATAGATTTCCAGCCTACTTAACCTCTCCTTATAGCTCACACCCTCTAGTCCTGGCAAGATCCTTAAATCTTTTTTGAACCCTTTAAAATTTGACAATATCTTTCCTATTCAAGATTCAAGAAAAAGGATGGGCTCATTGTCACATGTACTAATTAATGTAAAGTGGAATTTGAGTTACCATACGGCCACACAAAGTGAAAAGTAGTAAGACACATAACCACATAAAATTAAATTTAACATAGACATGTTCCACAGCGACTCCCCGCATTCCTCACTGTGATGGAAGGTAATAAAGTTCAATCTCTCCCTCTGAGGAAACATGTGCTGACGTTGGAGAAGGTCCAGGTAAGATTTACGAGAAAGACTCGAGGGATGACTGGGTTCACCTATGAGGTGCGATTGGTGGTAGTGGGCTGTACTCATTGGAGATTAGAAGGATGAGGGGACACCGCATTGAAATCTACGGAATAAGGAATTGCCAGAATAGAATGAATGTGAAAGGTGATATTTCCTGAAAATCTCCTGACTGCTCCGTATATAGTCCAGAGAACCTTTCTAACAACTCACCTGCTCCTTCTCCTTTCTTTGGTCTAACACCCAGAATCCTAGCAATGTTTCTTGACTTTTGGAGGATAGTGGCAGATGCAGTTAAAACTGCATCTTCTCTTGTATTATTACCAGCCATTACATTAGCCAGTGGTTCATGATTTGGGTGCCCTAAAGTGGCGAGGAACCTAGTAAGCTCTGTAGGATCTATGATCTTGTCTCTCTGGGTGGTCGTTTTACTCTTCAAGGCTTAGGCTCATAAAATATTTCTGGTGATCCCACTTTATCTTTAAACACGGGAGCTATTTCCTTGGTCTTGCTCCTTCTCCTGAGCGCTACTGGAATATCTGTTAGTGCTGCAGCTGTTGGGGTCAAAGAGCTCTGTGCTGGTGCTGCTGTCTGGTGAGCAGGGTGGTACGATAGGAACAGCAGGGGTGTGGGTGGTGCTGCAGGCACAGGAGGAGTTCGGTGATGCATATAAGGTGCTGAATGTCAGTGTGGCATATAGAGAGCGCAAGGGGAATAAGGAAGAGGCGGCAAACGTCTCTTAATTCGAACGTTCTCCCGATCTCCCAAATATTCTTCATCTCCCCCTCCTAAACCAAAGCCAACCAGCGGGTCCCTTAATTCAAATTCTACAAATGCCAGTTTCCCTTCAGGAGCCCCCTTTTGTCTCCCGTTCCCTATGTTCTTTACACGCACATCTAACCATATAACCATATAACAATTACAGCACGGAAACAGGCCATCTCGGCCCTACAAGTCCGTGCCGAACAATTTTTCCCCTTAGTCCCACCTGCCTGCACTCATACCATAACCCTCCATTCCCTTCTCATCCATATGCCTATCCAATTTATTCTTAAATGATACCAACGAACCTGCCGCCACCACTTCCACTGGAAGCTCATTCCACACCGCTACCACTCTCTGAGTAAAGAAGTTCCCCCTCATGTTACCCCTAAACTTCTGTCCCTTAATTCTGAAGTCATGTCCTCTTGTTTGAATCTTTCCTATTCTCAAAGGGAAAAGCTTGATCACATCAACTCTGTCTATCCCTCTCATCATTTTAAAGACCTCTATCAAGTCCCCCCTTAACTTTCTGCGCTCCAGAGAATAAAGACCTAACTTATTCAACCTATCTCTGTAACTTAGTTGTTGAAACCCAGGCAACATTCTAGTAAATCTCCTCTGTACTCTCTCTATTTTGTTGACATTCTACATTCCTTCTTTAAGGTATCTAGAGTTTTGTTTCCTCCATCACCCTTTAACTCTATTCCAAGATTCAAAGCTGGCTCATTCTCCATTATTGCAGCCTCTCTACGTCCTCTTAATCATTCGTAATATTGTCTCCATAGCCCAATACGTTCCTTTGATACTTCACTTTTGCTACATTGCTAAATAATCCACTCAATGTATCTCACGCTCTCCAGGATTTCCAACCCCTCCTTCGGGCCATAACTCATATCCTAAGTTTTTATTCAACGTTCCTGAGAAATGTTTCAACCTTTCCGCTTCATTATGGAACTTACTGCAAACTAATTGTAATGGGCTTTCTCTATCTCTATCTCGTTTCTCACTGTTACTTACAATGGGCACAAAACGCACCCAAAGAAGTTATGCCCCTGTCCCACTTAGGTTGCAGGTGGTTGCCGGAGGTTGCAGGTATTGGAAGCAGGTAGGGAGACTGACAAAAACTTCCGGGAACCCCCGGGAACCGCACGGAAACCTTGGGTGGGGCGCAACATCTTCAGAGGTTTCCGTTCTGGTTTCCTAAGTGGGACAGGGGCATTAAGATCCATGCATATAAAAGTTTTCTATGTTCACACGTTGAATATTGCTGCTCCATGGGATTATTTCACTCAAGGGAACATCAATAAAATGCAGGCAGTGCAAAACAAAACTGCAAGGTTCATTTCTAACAACTACAAGTGGCAGAGCTCAGTCTCCAGCATGATAAAGGACCTTAAACTTCATCCACCTACTACTCGTCGCAAGTTTATCAGACTGATAACATTCCACAAGATCAAGAATACCACTGTCGATGTAAAGATGGAGGAACACATCCAGTTAATCCAAGCATGTCAACCAGAAGCTACCAACCTGGACATTATTTCAATCCGCATGGCACTTCATTAGCACTTTCTAACTCATTTTTCTCAAGACAACAAGGGATTGGAATACCCTACCAGCCAGCATCAGAGATCTCCAAATCATTAACACGTGTAAAAATATACTCCAAAAGCATATCCATCTCGACTAGCACGTCCACCGTCATCTTAGAGCTGAGTGATGCTAGAGCTTTTCGGTGTATTAATTCCAGATCCAGATCCAGATCCAGAGCTCAAACGATTCACACTTCACTCACAAGTTCGCTCACAAACAATGACCAAAAGTTCTTCAACCACCAGTAAGTCTCTCACACAACCAATCTCTCCCCTTTCAACCGGGTAACCAATATTCCCTCACAACAATCTCACACACAGAAATCACACAAGCTTTTAATTCGGTAAATACTCTCAGTTCAAGCTAAGGACAACCTTCTCAGCGGATAAATCAAACATACTTCAGCAGCAAATCTACACTCAAAACACTCCAATCCAAAGAAAGGCAGAGAAGATCGTAACACGCAAGCAAAATCGTGCTTAAACAAGAAATAATACTACTAATAACTATCATACAAAAACACACTGCAATGTAAAATACAAGTATTCGACTAATAAATATTCACTAACTGTACAGTTCAAAAGTAAATCACAATATTCTAAATCACCCAAATCGCGCTGTCAATCAAAGGAACCCCCCCTACGAGAACAGGAGAATTTCCCTTCAAAGTACTTTTTCACTTGGCGGTACCATTCCCTTCAAGGTACTTTTCCACCTTTTGAGGTAGTTTTTCCACGAACAGGTACTTCTTCCTCTCCCAAGTT
The DNA here is from genome assembly GCF_010909765.2 of Amblyraja radiata. Lineage (NCBI taxonomy): Eukaryota > Metazoa > Chordata > Chondrichthyes > Rajiformes > Rajidae > Amblyraja > Amblyraja radiata. The sequence continues at coordinate 19,287,923 of NC_045990.1, forward strand.
AATTTCCCACTAACAAGGTACTAGTTCCCGGAACCACTGGATATGCCAGTCACAGTCACGATTCATAGAAACATAGAAAATAGGTGCAGGAGTAGGCCATTCGGCCCTTCGAACCTGCACCGCCATTCAATATGATCATGGCTGATCATCCAACTCAGTATCCTGTACCTGCCTTCTCTCCATACCCCCTGCTCCCTTTAGCCACAAGGGCCACATCTAACCCTCTTAAATATAGCCAATGAACTGGCCTCAGATTCAGACTCCAATTACAACAGCAGTCTTAATCATGCAATATTAATATACTGTGACGATTCAAACTACGATTACAGCAGCAGTATCTAACACACAGACACTCTATTACAATGGCAATATGAATCGACTAATATATAATACGAAGTTATATTTAGTTACGAATTTATTTTACAATTTCACAAGATCAATATATGCAATAACCAGTATCCCTCAATATGAACACCCGAAATAGATCAAAACGAATCTCTCTACAATAGCCAGTGTCATTCAATATGAATGCCCGAATTTGGTGAAATTTAAATCGACAAATTTAGATAATTATTCCAGATAATAGACGCGTATCCACCCTCTCAGTGTTGACTTTAAAGCATTTTTCAGCCAAGCTATACTCCAACACTGAGTTCCCGGTACTGTTCCGGCCTTAATCCATACACAGACGAGGCCTCAACCCCCCCCCCCCCCCCCCCACCCCCCCCCCCCCCCCCCACCCCCACACACACACACACACATCCTAGGCCTCAAACCCTCCATCCGCTAAATACTGGTATTCAACACGTATCCGCTTCGTGCTGGTTTTCTCCTGTCGCAATCCGACACAAATCAATTCCCTGTCCGCGCATTTATGTTTGGCGATCCGTTTATATCCCGGACGAGCCCCCTATGTAATTCTGGTTCTAATCCCCAGTCTGTTTCAGTCAAACACCTAATACGGAGCACAGCCCACAATGGAGGAATGGATGGCGTACTTGCAAGAGATGCTTGGATGGCGTCTCTTGCAATGACGCCATCCATTACTACATTGTGGAGGGATCTCGCTCAATCTGCACGTCCCCTACCCTCAGATAGAATTGTCCACTGATCCCGACCCTTTCAGCGTTGCAGCCGCCGTCTTCAACACATCGTTCTCCGACATTTCCGCCGCTCTAATCCCACCATCACTCCCATCTTTCCAAATGTGCAGGCAATTTACCTCTGCAGCTCATTGCTTCACAGACCCCTTACTCATAACTTACGCTTCCCAGTTACTTTCCCTTCAAACACACAAGATGGTGCACCTACCGCGGCACCTCCTCCCTCATCTCCATTGAGCGACCACAGTATAATGCCCCTGTCCCACTTAGGAAACCTGAACGGAAACCTCTGGAGACTTTGCGCCCCACCCAAGGTTTCCGTGCGATTCCAGGAGGTTGCAGGTGGTTGCCAGAGGTTGCAGGTAGTGGAGGCAGGTAGGGAGACTGACAAAAACCTCCGGGAACCGTACGGAAACCTTGGGTGGGGCGCAAAGTCTCCAGAGGTTTCCGTTCAGGTTTCCTAAGTGGGACAGGGGCATAAAAGCCTACTCTGCATGACTGTCACTGACTGATGTTCACATGCTCCCATAACCTCCCCCACTGAGATGTGGCCAACTTTATATCAACCCGACCAAACGTAGGCGAGGGGATGGATTCGACACGAATGATGTATTTAAGATGGAAGGAGTGCAGAGAAGATTCACGATGACGTTGAAGGACTGGGGAACCTAATGTAATTGGGCGATTGGATCAGCTAGGACTTCATTTCTAGTAGCGCCCGAATCTAAGGGGTGACCTTATTATTGTGTATGTTCATGAGGGGAATCGATGGGATGCATGCACATGTTTTTACCCAGTGGGTGAGACTCAAGAACCAGAGGAGCTAAGTTTCTGGGAGTGGAGCCATGTAAAAGGCAACTGATGGGCAGCTTTTTAAAACTCAGATATTGCGTATATGAAAAAGCTGCCTGAGTAGGTAGTTGGGATAATTGCACACAGAAGATAATTGGATTGATTCATGTGCAGGAGAGGTCTGGAGTGATGTGGTCAAATTGCATGCAAATAGAATCGGCCTACTCTCGAGCATTTTAGTCGGCATGGTCGAAATGGGCAACAAGGTCTGCTTCCTTGCTGCTTGACCATGAATATTATTTGGCTTACTTCGTCTACTACGTCATCGCATCCTGAGAATCTGGGGGATATGAATGCAAAGCGTGGGATGATGTGAAGCAAGATCTGGTATCCTACCTCGTACTGGAGTTCGATTGAGCTCTAGGGGCTAGCGGAATCAAGCGATATGGGGAGAATTATTGATTTTGGATGATCAGCCATGATCACAGTGAATGGCGGTGCTTGCTCGAAAGGCCAAATGGCCTCCTCTCGCACCTATTTCCTATGTTTCTATGGGGCGGTTCACGCTGCCACAGAAGACAGTGTTGTTATTTTTTTTCCCTGCCCCGTGATACCGATTTTGCCCTTTGTGAAACCTGATTATTTCCCAGTAATATGTTTGCGCTTGAGGGACATGACAGGCCGGGGCGCAACAGGGGCTCAATACCATTCAAAGAACATCAGTTACCAGGACTTGTCGGGTGAAATCGGTGAAACATGAAGCCGTGTTCCGTCCAAGCATGAAAGCCTTCTGTCTTTCGAGGCGCCGCTATTTAGTCTTTCGAAATATATAAGGTTATTCCTCGAGGCAGGGCCATAAAATGGGAAGAAGCGGATTCAATATTGCAAGAGAAGCGGAAACAAATTGGTAGCAGTGGCTTGAGTGACATCAATCAGAGCAAATAATTTCAAAATGAGATTAAAAGAGTTTCGAATCACAATTCGGCGGAGTGGTGGAGAGCCGCGTCTTAATGGAAGATATACAGGCTGATATTTTGGAGTTTGCAGTGTCAGAAGGGAAAATAAATCACTGGGCCACTAGCATGAATAAATCTCCAGATTCAGGCGGGATGGACCATTAAGTGCGATACCGTAAACTACTTTGAACAGGACGATGAATGGCCAGTACGGACTCGGTTGGCTGAATGGCCTATTTCTATGCTGCAACGTTTTGATCAATTCTAAGCTTGTGACAGAGGTCAATCCATTTTTATCAACGGCTGATGAGAAGACAGGATATATAGTTGTATCCCCTTATTCTGAACGGTCAGCATTGATAACTAGACGCCAACGGGGCACTACTAATATAGGGACGATACTGATAGAATTTAGTAGGACAGTATTTATATTATAAATGCGTAGCATGTTTCGAAGAATTGAAAGTGTGTTTTTCTGCACAGGGGCGAACGTCTCGGAAAGCTGGATTGACTTTTTTTTAATAGTTGCTCGGGGAATTACTTATCCTCGATGCAGCAGGAACAGGTCCACAAGGTAATAGATCTAAGGCGTGAGGGTGTCATGGTATACCAGTCATTGAAAGTAGGCATGCAGGTGCAGCAGGCAGTGAAGAAAGCGAATGGTATGTTAGCTTTCATAGCATAAGGATTTGAGTATAGGAGCAGGGAGGTTCTACTGCAGTTGTACAGAGACCACACCTGGAGTATTGCGTACAATTTTGGTCTCCAAATCTGAGGAAGGACATTATTGCCATAGAGGGAGTGCAGAGAATGTTCACCAGACTGATTCTTGGGATGTCAGGACTGTCTTATGAAGAAAGACTGGATAGACTTGGTTTATACTCTCTAGAATTTAGAAGATTGAGAGGGGATCTTACACAAATTCTTACACAATTCTTAAGGGGTTGTACAGGCTAGATGCAGGAAGATTGTTCCCGATGTTGGGGAAGTCCAGGACAAGGGGTCACAGCTTAAGGATAAGGGGGAAATCCTTTAAAACCGAGATGAGAAAAACTTTTTTCACACAGAGAGTGGTGAATCTCTGGAACTCTCTGCCACAGAGGGTAGTTGAGGCCAGTTCATTGGCTATATTTAAGAGGGAATTAGATGTGGCCCTTGTGGCTAAGGGGATCAGATGGTATGGAGAGAAGGCAGGTACAGGATACTGAGTTGGATGATCAGCCATGATCATATTGAATGGCGGTGCAGGCTCGAAGGGCCGAATGGCCTACTCCTGCACCTAATTTCTATGTGAGAGAGAAATGTAAAGCATGTTTGAGGGCTAGGTTTTAAAACAGGCCTGTTTTACCTCTGTTTATTGAATCAGCGCATAATCTGACAGCAGCGTTGATGAATTACTGATGATAATCGCATATTCTGAAACAAGAATCGCATATTCTGAAACAGTCTCTGCAAGACTGAGGTTGGAGTTAGTGTGTGTGTCGTGCTTGGACAAGGCATTGATGCCGCCTGGCTCCCGCTCCATGTGGTATATATGTAAATGCATTAGACAGTTCATAAATGAACAGTTAATGAAGCTTTCTCTGCAGCCTATACCGAATATTGTTCCCAATGTTCAGTTCTTCCCTTACAAACTATCATTCGAGTAGACTACTTCAAAAGAGAAACAAAGGGAAGCGAAGCTCCGATAATGCAACTGATATTTATTCGTACAGCTTTGCAAACTGTTATTATTGAGAGTCAGTTGCAAATAGATCCAAATAAAACTGAAACCAGCGCGAAGGAACCATTGCACTTAACGTGGTTTGCAACATTTGTGCGTGGTGTAGCAGGTTCCGACTTCCACATGGCCTTTGGAGCAACGCTGTTTGCATGTTCCTTTCTTCCGTCTGCACTGTGCTGCACGACCCAAAGTACAAGAGGAATAATCAGTCATCACATCATTTATTTGCATATGCAGGAGAAATCTAGAGACGCTTGAAGTAAATATTCTATGCATTGAGGATGTGCCTGAATGCTGGACACGAATAGCCTTTTTCTAAACCTGTTCCGCCTTCATGATTTGAATCGAATGAAGAAAAGCCAGTAATTGTAGGATGTTTGAGTTTCCTAAAGTTCTTGGAAGGCTGCATTAGGCAACGTGGTATCGCAAATTGCCAGTTCGACATTTATAGAGAATGGGCTGAATAAAGGCGAGGATCGTTTCGAGATCAATTTAACGGTTGTAGTTGTCTAAGCGCAGTCAAATATCTGGATGAGTGTCAAGCATTGAAATCCATTTAAATGTGTGTACACCTTTGCTGACATTTTAGATCAGATGGCGAGAGCTCACCTTCGGCACAGGGCAACAGAAACATAGAAACATAGAAAATAGGTGCAGGAGTAGGCCATTCGGCCCTTCGAGCCTGCACCGCCATTCAATATGACCATGGCTGATCATCCAAATCAATATACCATACCTGCCTTCTCTCCATACCCCCTGATCCCTTTAGCCACAAGGGCCACATCTAACTCCCTCTTAAATATAGCCAATGAACTGGCCTCAACTACCATTTGTGGCAGAGAATTCCACAGATTCACCACTCTCTGTGTAAAAAATGATTTTCTCATCTCGGTCCTAAAAAACTTCCTCTTATCCTTAAACGGTGTCCCCTTGTTCTGGACTTCCCCAACATCGGGAATAATCTTCCTGCATCTAGCCTGTCCAACCCCCTAAGAATTTTGTACGTTATTGCACAAAGTTAGCACAACATCAGCGGACACGAGCGGAATGTGGGAAGGTGTGAGATCTTTGGCTTTTGATAGAATACGAGCAACACAGCGTATTACTCGGAAGGTCTGCCGCAAATGAGGCTCACGAGTCACCAATCCCGGAAGGCATTACGAACAAGAATGGATGATGAAGTTTACTTTTATGTCAGGGGAGGAAGGTTTGAAATCATGGATTCAATGCATCGGGAGGTCTTAAGACCACGGTGGGATTTATTTTTGACATCCTCAACAAATGAGTAAATGCTTTAGGACATTTCTGAGAACATTGAGTAGGATGATCCTTTCTCACGATTGAATCAGTGTTATAAACGCAGTGCTCGTTTCAAATACATCAAATCTGTTACTGAATCCATACTGAATCAATTTTCCCCCGTTTATGAAAACAATTTCCCAAAATCAGAACTATTTGTAATTTATCACTGACCCCTGTGCAGTGTGTGGCTGGTAAACGTTGTGTAGTAGGTGTCAAAACCATTATCCATGGACTATCATTGCACCATCATGAAAACATAGAACACCACGAAGAGAACAGTTAAGAATCAACCGTCGCCCCAATATACATCGCTTATGGGTCGCATATATTTTCATCTAAATTACTGTGTGTGTGCGTGTGTGCGTTTGTGTGTTTGTGTGTGTGTGTGTTTGTGTGTGTTTGTGTGTGTGTGTGTGTTTGTGTGTACGTGTGTGTGTGCGTGTGTATGCGTGTGTGCGTGTGTGTGTGCGTGCGTGTGCGTGCGTGTGCGTGCGTGTGTGCGTGTGTGCGTGTGTGTGTGCGTGCGTGTGCGTGCGTGTGCGTGCGTGTGTGCGTGTGTGTGCGTGTGTGTGCGTGCGTGCGTGCGCGTGTGTGTGTGTGTGTGTGCGTGTGTGCGTGTGTGTGTGCGTGCGTGCGTGTGCGTGCGTGCGTGCGTGTGTGTGCGCGTGCGTGCGTGTGTGAGTGTGTGTGTGTGTGTGTTGGTGCAGAACGAGACTTGCTGAACAGCATTTGTCACACTCCTGCAATTCGCGTAAAGCTTCTCCACTACTTTTCTGTCTTCTCAGACCATCCCATTCTACCAATTCTCTGTGCACCCATTGTACCTGGTTCATTCTACAGTGATCCAACATGCAACATGCAGTCATGCAACATAGGACATGGAGCCGTAGAACACAGGAACTGGTCGTTCTGCCCACTATGTTTGTGCCGCACTTGATGCCAAGTTAAACTAATCTCATCTGCCTGTACATGTTCGAAATCCCTCTCTTCTCTTCTTTTCCAGGTGTGATTCGGAATGCCGTGTCAACTCCCCTCTGTGGTTTACTCCAACCATCACCTTTCATGCCCTTCGTGTCACTCTACACCCTTGAACAACCTGCTTCCTTTATTTGCATCAAAATCCTGTGAGATTCCAGCGTGATACCGGCTTCATTTTTTCCCACGTATTTCCAGGGATCTGGGTGAAAGATACCACATACGCCGGGAGATAAAACTAAAAGGATGCGAGGAAAATATATAACAAAACGATTATATACATGAATCAACACTCTCCCAATGCTATCGATGAGCGACCTTGAGGACATGTACACACAGATGTTTACCCACCCATGTCATCGCCAGCTCCCTCTACGAAAGGATAGGCCAGCAACAGGATTCCAAAGAGGAATAGAAGCACCTTTCTCATCTTCGCTTCCGATACAGGGTCAAAGAATGCGAGGAAATGTTGTATCTGGTCCGAGCCTTTGCTCTTAATATACTGAGCGAGTTTGTGCATTTGGTTGGCGAGTAGGATTTGATGACGGTGCCGGTGGGACATTATGTTCGATTTGTTTATGTAGGCGTCCGTCGGTCTGACCATTCCCTTTTGGCTCGGGAACAGCGATCAGTTGCCAGCATGATTTACGTAGCGGACATGATCTGCTCAGCAATACATGTGTGTGCCTGGGCTCCTCCATTACGACATTAGCCCGTCAGGCGCTGAAAGAGCCCGCATGTCAAACTTCCACGACTCCATCCGCACGGTATTCATTCCCTCCTGATTATTGCAACGTGTCGATCCGCGATGAATCAGATCTTCAATTGGAGTATCAGAACTCTTCACAATTTATACCGTGGTATAGAAAACACAACCTACTTACGGTTTCATCGCAGTTGCAAACGGCTTTAATCTAAATGTGTACATTTTTTCCAGTGATTCTCTATTTCTTTTCGTTTCACTGCATTTATTTCCAAACTTCAGATGTATTGCCAGTGTGTTTCTAACACTCACCCGGAGAGTTGTGAATTTGTGGAATTCCCTGCCACATAGGGCAGTGGAGGCCAAATCGTTGGATGGATTTAAGAGAGAGTTAGATAGAGCTCCAGGGGCTAGTGGAATCAAGGGATATGGGGAGAAGGCAGGCACGCGTTATTGATTGGGAACGATCACCTATGATTGCAACGAATGGCGGTGCTGGCTCCAAAGGCCGAATGGCCTGCTCCTGCACATATTTTCTATGTAATATGATAGACAGTGGGTGCGACGGGCGTGAGTTAATAATGCGACAAAAATGGCAGACCTCCACTCAATAAATTAGGACATGAAGGTCCAAGACGTGTCAGTCCATCGAACAGCACAAACTGGACATGATAGAATATATACGATCCGTGTATCCGACCGCGTTTGTTTAAATGTTGTTACAGTACATGTCTCAGTCACAACTTCTGGAAGCCGGACGGAAATCCCCGCCACCCACTTATCGAGAAGGCTGTCCCATCCGGTTCCTCTTAAATCACCCTCTCTCCTACATTAAACCCTTGTCCTATGGTTCACGATTTCCCTATTCTGAGGGGAATTACAATTAACATCAATCCCATCTACTTGACACCTGATTTTCTACCCCTCTTAGATATCACTCCTCAGTCTCTTGAGCTCCAAGAAACAACGTCTAAGCCCCCCAAATATTCCTTACAACACCGTCCCTCGCGTCCAATCCACACACTTCTAAATTGTCTTTACATATTTTGCAGATTAACGTGTAGTGAGGTAAACAAAACTGAACACAATAGTCCAAACGAAGTCTTAACAACGTATTGCACCCTGTAGCACAACATCCCAACTTTGGCCCACGTGCCCAGTTGATCCAGTTGCTGTGTAATTTTGATAACCCTGGTCGGGTATACAATACAATACCACATACTTTGGTATCACTTGCAATCTACTAGTCATTGTTTGTATATTCTCATCCAAATCAATGATATAAACCATAAATAACAACGGCCCCAACACCGATCCCCGAAGCACACAACTAGTCACATGCCGCTAGTCCTAAAGACAATCTTCCAGTCCCGCCCCCATCTTATCTAATCATAGTTAATAGAAACATAGAAAATAGGTGCAGGAGTAGGACATTCGGCCCTTCGAGCCTGCACCGCCATTCAATATGATCATGGCTGATCATCCAACTCAGTATCCTGTACCTGCCTTCTCTCCATACCCCCTGATACCTTTAGCCACAAGGGCCACATCTAACTCCCTCTTAAATATAGCCAATGAACTGGCCTCAACTACCTTCTGTGGCAGATAATCCCACAGATTCACCACTCTCGGTGTAAAAAATGATTTTCTCATCTCGGTCCTAAAAGACTTCCCCATTATCCTTAAACGGTGACCCCCTTGTTCTGGACTTCCCCAACTTCGGGAATAATCTTCCTGCATTTAGCCTGTCCAACCCGTTAAGAATTGTGTAAGTTTCTATAAGATCCCCACTCAATCTTTTAAATTCTAGCGAGTACAAGCCGAGTCTATCCAGTCTTTCTTCATATGAAAGTCCTGCCATCCCAGGAATCAGTCTGGTTCATACATGGCTGGTGTTTATTGTACAGTTCTGCATCCCGTAATATCGGTAGGATGGACATTTAAAACGTAAAACATGAAAATCAATGTGACAAGTTCTCAAAAGTGCGAACATTACACGTTGATTCACATTCAGACAACGTGGTGATGGGTCCATGTCCCTGTCATCTTTGTTCTGGTCTATCACTGCAGATTGCCTGCTTTATATCTGGTCTGTAAGAACATGCACAGATCTCGAACTGAGCGCATGAAACCGAGGGCATTCGGTCAACATTGCGTTGTGCTACATCATGCATTCCGATAACACAAATATTGTACTGAGCAAAGCTTAAAGAGCTCGAGCAACTGGACGAGTACAGCCAGCATATGGGAAGGGAATAGACAGACGACATTTCGGCTCGTGCCCTGTTCTTCACACTAATTTTCCACGAATGGAGAAATGGTGGTGGAGACGAGGGATAGGCTGGCAAGCGATAGGTGGATTTTTGTGAGGGTATATGGGCAGATGGAAGGAGCAAATGACAAAGTACGCACAGAGGTGTCAGATAAGAGAGACGAGGAACGAAATATGAAGCCAGATGAAGGGATACAATTGGAAAGGTGTCGAGGCGATAAAAGGTAATATGGGATTTTGGGGATTGGGGGATGTGTGTGCTAAGGAGAGGAAAGGCGCCGGATGAGGGTTGATGGGAGAAATTGATCTACAACAGAGTGAGGGGGCGGGGGGGGGGGGGTGGGGGGCGGGGGAGGGGGGGGATAGATATAGGGACAGGTGTTACAACGGGCGGTTGATGGGGGAAGTACATGGGGTGGGGGTGGTTTGTAGAGGTAGGGTTGAGCGAAAAAATGAGTTACAAATGAAAAGGATTCTGCAAAATTGGAAATGGATGGAGATGGGAGGATGTGAACGATGGTCTGAATACAGAGCTGGGAGAATTGTCGGAAATGATGTATTGGATGCGAAGCTAGTTGGGGTGACATGTGGGGACCAGGTGAATTCATTCTTTCAGAGTGCGGCGGTGTGATTTGGAATGCGGGACAGAGACGCATGGTTGAGTGCTTCCAAAACATTACATAGAAACATAGAAACATAGAAAATAGGTGTAGGAGGAGGCCATTCGGCCCTTCGAGCCAGCACCGCCATTCATTGTGATCATGGCTGATCGTCCCCTATAATAACCCATGCCTGCCTTCTCCCCATATCCCTTGATTCCACTAGCCCCTAGAGCTCTATCTATCTCTCTCTTAAATCCATCCAGTGATTTGGCCTCCACTGCCCTCTGTGACAGGGAATTCCATAAATTCACAACTCTCTGGGTGAAAACGTTTTTTCTCACCTCAGTCTTAAATGACCTCCCCTTTATTCTAAGACTGTGGCCACTGGTTCTAGACTCGCCTAACATTGGGACCATTTTTCCTGCATCTAGCTTGTCCAGTCCTTTTATAATTTTATACGTTTCTAAAAGAACCCCCCTCATCATTCTAAACTCCATTGAATACAAGCCTAGTTTTTTCAATCTTTCCTCATTGATTCCGCCATCCCAGGGATCAATCTCGTGAACCTACGATGCACTGCCTCAGTCACAAAGATGTCCTTCCTCAAATTAGTTGAGAGCTCCCTCCACGACAAAGTAATGAATGGTGTCCTTGCAAGAGACGAAGTACAGTCATAGGTTTATTCATTTGTAATTGTTTGGAGAAGAATTCGGCCATTCGGCACAACAGGTCTGTTCGAGTCAGTCACGTTAACGGTGTGAGTCAGTGGGTTTGTAGTACGCGTACACACTGTCACATTGCACATGTGGTGGGTTTCACCACTGCTCACTGATACACAGACAGTGCGCAACTATTCTCTACTGTTTCGGCCCTCTCTAATGATCTGTCATCGGTGTATGTTGACGATGGCCATGCCGACAATTAGAGTTTACAGCTCACGTTCTCCGTGATATTAACACATTCTGGGACCCAGACACTTGGCCGTCGGGTGAGAGGAAGAACAGGATTTATATTAACAGAATCACAGAACATTCGGTCCACTACATGGAACAACATCAGCCGCACAAACCTCCCATCAATCTGCATGAAATATTTGTACTGAATAAAGAAATGTTCCAAGTGCCGATGCAGTTTTTACCCTTCAGAGACAATATCACACAAACAGATTCTTCCGAGGAAATTCAACATGAAGGCGAATAACACTTTCAATGGCGCGCACTCACTACCGATGGGGCTCTGACATTGCAGAGAAAATCCGTGAATTCATTGTTTCTACGTTCGCTGTCGAGGAGATGCAAGCATACCTGTAATGTTCCGGAACGCAGCATTTTAGTGAGGCTAAATAATATTTATTCCTGTGCACTAAATGCAGTGGCACGAAAAATAGACGATGCGTTGATGCTTTTAGCCAGAATTACATAAGGCCATAAGAAATAGGAAAATAATTAGGCCATTGTTCCATCAAATGTGCTCCGTCATTCGACCATGGTGGATCTATTTTTCACTCTCGATCCCATGCCATTGCTTTCTCGTCGTAACCTTTTACAAACGGACTAATCATGAATCTATCAACCTGAGCTTTAAAAATACCCGACGCCTTGATATCCACACGCATCTGTAGCAACGAACTCCACAAATCCATCACCCTCTGGCTTAAGAAATTTCCTCCTCATCTCCAATCTAAAGGGAATTCATTTTCATCTGAGGTTGTACCCTCTGGAGCGAGAATCTCCTACCACTGCGCACATCCTCTCCATATTCACTCTATCCAGGGCTTTCATTATTCTGCACGTCTCAATGAGACATCTCGCTCCTCACATTTGCACACTCAAGCAAATATGGAGCCAGATCCATCAACCGCTCTTCATACCTTAACCCAATCATCCCTACTATAATTTTCGTAAACCACTTCTGGACTCTCTACCATGCAGCATATACGCTGCTCAATACTGCCCGCAGTATTCCAAATGTGAATTGATATCGCTTCATATACCATCAGCATTATATTCTTCCTTTTTTCATATAGTCCTCTCGAAATGAATGCTAACATTTCATTTACCTTCCTTACTACACGCTTTTTATTTCCCATTTGGGAATCCTGCACCAGCATCCCCCTGTGCATCTCCGACTTCTGATTCTTCTCCCAGTTGAGCGAATAGTCTACAAGTTCACTCCTACTACTGAAGTACATGATCGCACAAGTTGCTTCGTTGTATTTGATCTGCACTTCTGTGATCACTCTCAAAATGGGTCAAATGCTTTGCAGATACCCTGCTTCCTCGACACAACTGGCCCCGTCACCTTATTTTGTATTATCCTCTAACGGCCACCAAATCATCACTGCCATCATCCTGATGAACGTGATAAGTAGCGGACACAACATCGACTCCTGTGGAACACTGCTGATTACCAATAGCCATCTGGAAATGCCCCATTATTCCCACACCTTGTCTCCTACCAATCTGCCAATCCCTTGTACATGCTAATACATATAGTCTTAAACCACTGGCTCCTACCTTGGTTAGCAGTTTCCTGTGCGGCACATTATCAATGTCCTTTGGAAAATTTAAATACTTAGCATCAACTGACAATTATTTCCAAATAATTCCAAATAATTTGTACAGTAAGATTTCCGTCCTGCTTCTGTCATGTACCGCTGTACCGTGAAACCATATCCTTAATAATAACTTTAAATGTCCATGAAACACTGAATTCAGACGAACTGGCCTATGTTTTTTTCTTTTGCCTCATTGCCTTTCTCAACAGTGGAGTTACATGTTTGATTATGCATTTCCTCTGGAACCATTTCTGAATATTGATAGATTATGGCTAATGACTTCACATATCTGCAGCTTTCTCATTTATAACCTCTGAGGGATAATCCATCTGCTTGAGGCGACTAGGAAGAATACTGCAGATGATGGTTTAAATCGAAGGTAGACAAAACATGCGGGAGTAACTCAAATGGTCAACTTCACTCCTACTACCGAAGCAGCATCCCGGGAGAGCAGAAATGGGTGAAGTTTCAGGTCGAGACCTTTCTTCAGACTGATGTCAGGGGAGGGTGAGGGAAAAAACCAAAGATAGAATGTAGTCGGAAACAGTAAGACTAGTGGGGGAACTGGGAAGGGGAGGGGATAGAGAAAGAAAGCAAGGGCTATCTGAAGTTAGAGAAGTCAATGTTCATACCGCTGGGGTGTAAAGTGCCCAAGCGACATATGAGGTGCTGTTCCTCCAATTTGCGCTGGGCCTCACTCTGACAATGGAGGAGGTCCGGGACAGAAAGGTCAGATTGGAATAGGAAGAGGAGTTGTAGTGCTGAGCCTCCGGGAGATCAAATAGGTTAAGACGGACTGAGCGGAGGAGGTCAGAGAAACGATCGCCGAGCGTGCGCTTGGCCTCGCCGATGTAGAGAACACGTGGGCGGGAAGGGACGAGTTGACCAGGGAGTTTCGGAAGGAAAATGTCTCTCCGGAAAGCAGAAAGGATGGGGATGGGAAGATGTGGCCAGTACTGGGATCCCGTTGAAGGTGGCGAAAATGTTGGAGGATTAAATGTTGTATGCGACAGTTGATGGAGTGGAAGGTGCGGATGAAGGGGACTTTATCCGAGTTACAAATGGGGGGCGGGGGAGCAAGAGCAGAGCTGTGGGAAATCGAGGAGACCCTAGTGTGAACATCATCTATAATGGAAGAGGGAACCCCGTTTCCTAAAGAATTACAACATATTCGATGCCCTGGTATGGAATAACTCATCCTGGGCGCAGATGTGGCGTAGACGGAGGAATTGGGAGTAGGGAATTGTCTTTACAGGAAGCAGGTTGGGAAGAAGTGCAGTCAAGATAGCTGTGGGAGTCAGCAAGTTTGTAGTAAATGTCGGTCAATAGTCTGTTCCTGTGATGGAGACGGTGAAATCTATTAACGGGAGGGAGAAGACGGAGATGGTCCAAGTTAATTTGAGAGCAGGATGGGAATTAGCGGTGAAGTTGACGAAGCCAGTGAGTTCTGCGTGGCTGCATGAGTTAGCACCAATGTAGTCGTCAATGTAGAGGACGCAGAATTCGGGCATAGGGCCAGTGTATGCCTGGAACAAGGATTGTTCGACGTACACTACAAAGAGGCAGTCATAGCTGGGGCCCATGCGAGTGCTCATAGCTACGACTTGGATTTGGAGGAAGTGGGAGGTGTCGAAGGAGATGTTGTTGAGGGTGAGGACCAGCTTTGCTAGGCGGAGGAGGACATTTGTAGATGGATCTGCGGTCGAGGAAGAAATGGGGGGGGGGGGGGGCTTGAAGACCCTCCTGGTAGGGGATGGAGGTGGAGACTGACTGGACATCCATAGTAAAGATGGGGGAGTGGGGCCTGGAAAATTGAAGTAATTGAGGAGTCAAAGAGCGTGTATAAGGGGTCATCACGGGGTGATGAGGACTCCTTCCCATAGAAAAATGCCCGGAGCGAGAGGCGACGGAACAAGAGCTGTACATCGTGGCGGACCCGATACTCGTTGAGGTGGGGGCGGAGGGGAACACAGGTGAGTCCTCTGCTGAGGACAGACAGTTCAGTATCAGAAAGGGGTTGGTCTTGGAGGATGGTGAACACACAGCAAGGGTGGGGGTTCAGAGACGAAGGAGCATGAGGACTATTGTATGGGTGGTAAGTAACCGGGGCCACATGGCTAAAATTGTAAGGAAATAGCCCAGTGGAACCCCTACTGAGGTTCCTGATAGGATGGGGGGGGGGGGGGGGGTGCAGTAGGACCCAACAGAGTCAGGTCCCGTGGTGTTGGAACCTGCATCTTGGAGACTGTGAGCCCGGTGCAGAGCCTGGGTCTCAGGTAAGGCGACGGCTGCTTGAGGTGAGTTATCTACCTTCAGACCTTCCCAAGAACATTCTCCATTGAAATAGTGACTGCACTGCCGTTTAGTTTCTAGTCACGTGTACAGAGGCACTATGAAAAGCTTTTATTATGTGGTGTCCAGTCAGCGGAACGACAATACATGATTACAAACGAACCATTTACTGTGAAGTCAGGAAAAGCCAGTAACGTCTGATCAAAGATAGTCCGATGGTCACCAATGAGGCAGATAGAAATGCAGGACAGCGCTGCAGTTGTATATTGCGTGTATGTAGATATAATTCCTTCAGATCCGCATCCATCGCCCCTCTTTTGAAATCGATGCCCATGTTGCCTGACGTTAGGCTCTCATCCTTTTCCACACTTCCTGTCCTATTTCGTATTCTGAAGACTCAGGTGACCTCTCTGCGCTCTCCTTCCCTTTAACTTTATCCATATTTATGCAATCTGATACCCTCCCCCCCCCCCCCCCCAACTATTTAGTGTAAAGTGCCATCTGCAGTTATGCGTTTCAAATTCGAAAGAATTCAATAACAGATGGGACAGCGGCATCTGCCCATTCATTTGATGAACGTCATCTAATGTGTCGCTGGGAACAGATCGTAAATCAGGAACATATGTTACTGAGCTGTTGGCGAAGAAAGATGGCAAGGGTATTGCATTTTTCTCAAGAGTCAAGTCAAGAGTGTTTTATTGTCCGTACACAAAATTGCTGGGGAAACTCAGCGGGTGCAGCAGCATCAATGGAGCGAAGGAAATAGGCGACGTTTCGGGCCGAAACCCTTCTTCAGACTGAATCTGGAGGTGTTTTATTGTCCTATGTCCCAGAGAGAACAATGAAATTCTTACTTGCTGCAGCACAATAGAATAAGTAAACATAGTACACTCTAAACAATATAGTAAACGAGAGAAAAATAAAGTTCAGTTTACATATACACATATGATAAACGAGAGAGAGAAAAAAAATCAGCGTGTATATATACACATACTTACATTTACATCTATATATATATACACATTCACACATACTCATGAAACAAATAATAATAGTGCAATAATAATAATAATAATAATAATAATAATAATAATAATAATAATAATAATAATAATAATAATAATAATAATAATAATAATAATAATAATAATATTAATAATCTTAATAATAATAATAATAATAATATATTGTGGAGTTAAATGGCCTTATGACTGTAGGGAAGAAGCTGTTCATGAACCTGGCCGTTACAGTTTTCAGGCTCCTGTACCTTTTTCCCAATGGTAATGGCGAAATAAGTGTGTGGCCAGCATGGTGTGGGCGTATAATGATGGTGGCAGCCTCTTTGATGCAGCGACTCCGATAAATGCTTTCGACGGTGGGGAGGTCAGAGCCGATGATGGCCTGGGCAGTGTTCACAACATTTTGCAGTCTTTTCCGCTGCTGGACGTTCAAGTTGCCGAACCAGGTCGTGATGCAACCGGTCAATATGCTCCCTACTGAACCCCTGTAGAAGTTCAAGAGAATCCTCTTTGACATACCAAATATCCGTAATCTTCTCAGGAAGTAGAGGCGCTGATGTGCTTTCTTAATAACTGCATCAGTGTGCTGCGACCAGAAAAGATCTTCGGAAATATGCACGCCCAGGAATTTGAAGTTTTTGACTCTCTCCAGCATCGTCCCCTTGATATAAACAGGATCGTGGGTCCTCATCCATCCTCTTCCAAAGTCCACAATCAGTTCATTGGGTTTTACTCATATCGAGAGCCAGGTTGTTGTGCTGGCACCATTCTGTCAATCGGTCAATCTAACTTCTATACTCTGAAAAATCACCATCTGTAATCTGTCCAACAACGGTGGTGTCATCCGCGAACTTGAAGACGGAGTTCGCACTACGACCGGCTACCCAGTCATGAGTATAGAGCAAGGGACTGAGCACGCAGCCTTGAGGTGTTCCCGTCCAGAATGTTAATGAGGTAGGTGGCGTTTCGGCAGAGCGGCCACTCGGTGAGTTGGCTTTTAGGCGACCCGCCCTTTCATTTAGTTTGCAAGTAGGCGTCCCACCCTTTCGGTTAGTTGGCGTTTCGGCTTAGTTTCCATTCGGTTATTTGGCTTCCACTTCTTTGCTTCGTCTTCTGGTCCGTCGGCGCCACGTCCGGGTACCAAAAACTCTACCACCTGCTTTTGTGTTGTAGGCACAGGTACCTTATTTCCCTATTTGTGTTTATTACCTGCCATCTCCTTCTTTGGGAATGGTACGTTTCGGTTATCAGTCCATTTCTTTACCAGAAATAGCATAAAACTTCCCCCATACGGCCAATCTCTGTTGGACCCATCATAACGATCGCTGCTAAAAGTCACCACATATAGGTCATCTCTGGTCTCTATTATTACATCATTAGCTGGCGATCCCGGTGGGAAAATTGGATCTTCCACACTTCCTCGGAGTTTTATGATCTTTTGTTAATTCAGTTGGCAGTCTTCTTACATATCTGCATTTTTCCTTACTGGACGACCTGATTCATTTCCTTAGGCCTTATCCTATCAGAAGGATCTGATTTTTCCGATCGACTACTATTGTATCCCATGTTCTTTTCTCGAGACTGTAAAACAATATTTATGCTTCCGATGACCGTTTTCATAATACACTTTGTGCACACCGGTTTTACTCCGTCCGCGAACGTCAAAGTCACCGTTCAAGTTTTCAGCGCGCTATTCGGCACCTTATCGTTTGCTTCTCTATTCCGCATCCTTGCCTCACTTCACAGCCTTCTTGACTCAGCGCGAATCCGGCCGGTTATCGCGGCTTCCTGGGCTATCGCTTCTCTGGGACTCCCTCTGTCCCTCTTTCTGCAGGGACAATTTTATTGTATTCCTTTCTTGTTCTACTTGTATTCGTTCAGATCCCATTACAATTGGGATCCTGTCGTTATCTCCAGATTCTGTCGAGGAAATTGACAGAGACAATTTAACGAAAAGCCGAGACTTCGAGGTTTGCTTCAAGAGAATTTAATGCATGATATCATGGCGATATGGCAGCAGTTATCTGCCCACTGGTTCACTGAATTCCCAGTAGAATTAGCCGGTAGTTATACTGTGCAGTAAACTTTTTGTTTTGTTAGATACATTTATACGAAAACACACTGTGCCCTTGGCAATATGTTTTCATGGTACTACTATCTACTACATTTATTTAAATTATATCATTAGTCATAATATACTTAGAAACTTGTTGTTTATGTTAATCATATTCATATTCAACAACATATGATCAATACGTCAAACTTAATAGAAGGGCATGTTGATATTACTATCTTATCTTTCAAGCAAACCGCTTCCCTGTCTGCCCCCCTCTCCAAGCCAATCATGCCCCAATTTAATGCAACGTTTCTACGCTGCTGATGCTAGATATTAGTGCAGTCGCTATTACTAAGGAGCAGATGATTGGGAGGTTGAGAGGTCTGAAGTCGTCAAGAGAGTTTATTGTCATGTGTCCCAGATAGGACAATGACATTCTTGCTTGCTGCAGCACAACAGAATACAGTAAGCATAAATACAGAACAGTTCAGTGTGCATATAGCGCACAGAGTAGGATAGAATAGAACATAATAGAATAGAATACCTTTTATTGTCATTCAAACAGACAAGGTTTGAACTAAATTTCATTCCTACAGTCATGACATTACAACAACAACAAAAAAACAAGATACACACTTAACACAATTTACACAAACATCCATCACAGTGAAACTCCAACACCTCCTCACTGTGATGGAAGGCAAACGTTTTATCTCCTCCATTTGTTCTTCTCCCGCGGTCCAGCAGTCCAACTGCAGCGTCGAGGCGACTGGGGATCTCGATGTTAAAGCCCCCGGCGGACGATGGTAAATCCCGCTGCCGTTTAAGCCGCGCCAGGCGATGTTAGGCCCCGCTCCGAGCCATTTAAACCCCGGGATTCAGGCGGGAGACGTTGCTGTTGCGGGTGCTCCGAAAAGCGGTCTCCCACCAGGGACCTGCTAGCTCCCGATGTTCCTGTCCACCGGGCCTGCGGCCGGAGCCTCCAAAGATCGGAAGCCGGGTTGCAGCCGCGCGCCACCGAAGTTCCGAAGTCGGCCTGCTCCGAGATGCCGAGTCCGCAGGCTCCGCGACCTCAAGTTGGTTCAGGTTGGATGCCGCCGCCGGCTCCACGATGTTAGGCCCAACGACACCGGAGACCCGACAGAGAAAAAATAGGGTCTCCCCGTACAGGCAAGAGTTTAATTTTATTTATGGGAGCCTTTCAAGAGTCTCAAGGATATACTCGCCATTCTCCTGTACTGCAAATGCAACACGTTTTGTTCCGATCGGTGAAAGAGTACAAACGTTATAAATGTTTAAACATCTTATAAACCTCCCCTTCCGGCACCCGTCGTCAATCACCGGCGGCGAGGAGAATAAATCTGAAGGAGCGGAGTGTGTTGAGCAGCGTGCGTAGAGTGAGCAGCGTGTGGGCTGCTTCTGCGGCGACTGGCACTTCGAGACAAAGCCGCCGAGTTGAACCGGAAGCCTCTGAGTGTAGCCAGAGTGGGAACAGGCGCTACTGCGTGAGGCCGAAAGCGAAAGTTGCGGGGTGAGCAGAGTGCGAGCTGCGTATGCGACGATCAGCACCCTTCCCGAGACCACCCAAACCCCCCACAACACGCCAAACACCGCCCCTTCCCCTCCCCGCTTCCTCCAAACCGCTTCCCCCAACTCCCTTCCCCTACACCCCCTCCCAAAAACCCCCCTCCCCCAGGCAACCCCATTCAACAAGCACCCCATTCTCAACACCCCACTCCCCAATTAACCCCTTCCCTACACCTCCCCTTCCCCAGCCCCCTCCCTCACACCCCCCCCTCTCTCACACACCACACGCACAAACACCCCCCCCCACACTCACCCTCCCCTAACCCCCCTCCCCCACAACCCCTCCTCAAAACCCCCTCCTCCACATACACCCCACCCCCACACACCCAGCTCACCCACACCCCCGCCCCAACACACCACCCCCCTCCCGCACACCCACCGATCCCCCACCCCTCCCCTTCCCCCACCCCCCGCCCCCCCCCCCTCCACACCCCTGCCCACCCCCTTCTACCACCCCCTACACCGCCCCCACCGTACGCCCCTCCCCGCTCCCTCCCCCTCCCCACTACGCCGGAATGGGACAGGACTGGAAGGCATGTCCGTGATCAACTGGGTAGGGGGCCCAAAGCTATGACCTTTGCTACAGTTGTACTCGATGTTGGTGATGCTGCATGTGGAGTACTGGGTTCAGTTGATTCTCATTGGATTATGCGACACATTCCTGGTAAATTTGGCAATGCAAGGACATTTAAGAGTTCTCATATTCTTGGTGAAGATCTGATTAATTAATCATGGACACGTTGCAAGAATCACGTGGATAAGAACACCGCGGGCAAGGAAATGCACAAATGCACACATGTATTGCTCACTAGTTCATGTCGGCTAGCTAAATAATGCTGGCAACTGATCGATGTTCCCGAACCAATCGGGAATTGGCGGAGCGCCTGGCGCCGGCTGGAACAAATCATCCACATTGACTCACCCGCCAGCTCTCTCTTCACACCATGCCCGCCAACGCAACGTACCACCTCGCTCGGTATATATACCGCATAATCTGCGCTCAGATAAGAGAGATCCTCGCTCTCTTTGATCTTGAAATAGAAGCAAGCAGAAGATGAAAAACGGACTTCTGTTCCTCTTTGGAGTATTGCTCGTTGTGCATGCTTCCGCAATTACAATGGAACAAATGTTGGCGATTGGTAGGTAAACATCATTGTGGTTTGAACATCAGCTTCCGCATTCACAACATTATAGTCAGTGGTTTCCATCCCTCAAGTGGTCACATCTTTATCTTGCCGCCTCCACATCTCCAGCAGTGGGTTGCTTGTGCGGTTTGCGGCATGTGGGGGTTCAGGGGCGAGGATGACGGCGGCAGTGGGTTGCTTGTGCGGTTTGGGGCATGGGAAGGCAGGTGGAGAGGAGGAAAGGGTCTTTGATAGGGCCACTCTGGAAAAAAATCATTATTTATCCCCTGTCCATATCTCCTACTGTCCCCATCCGCGGATATCCCTTCATCTAACTTTAGATTTTATTGCTCCTTCCGTAACTGATACTTCTTTATCTGTTCTACATCCCTCACCTTTGTCACTTTCTCCATCCCATCTGTCACGCCAAATTGGTTCAGCTGTATCGACCAATCGCTTTGGAAGTTCCAAACCCATCTTTCCTTTCCAGCTTTGTCCTCCGCTGGGGCAGCCGGATGTAAGATGCCCACAACAGTTGGTCTGTCCATGTGTTCCACAGTTGCTAGGGGACCCGCTGAGTTCGGGCAGCACCTTGTATTTTGCTCTCTATTATGCAACAAATAAGCGAAGGTTATGTTCGGGTCCATTCCCCCGTCGATTCTCGTTTGTGACTGTTTATCATCTCTATGTTCTGTTTTAATGATGATGCAATGAGCATATGGGAGCATTAATCTGGATTTTCTGGCTGGCGTCCCACAGGTGCTCAGCATGTACTTAATTAAATCGAATTATTTATATTTTAATTTCAAAGGGATGCCTGGGATCAAAAACAGACTTAATGAAGATGACCTCCCACCCCGACAACATTCTCCGATCTCTCAAAGTATTTTCCCCTTTTTTGAGGATGTCAACCATCCATCCAACCGCGGTCGTAAGATCCCCCCCTGCGTATTTAAATAACATGTTTAAACTTTCATACTGACGTTAAAAGTCAAGTCCATTATTAGTTAATTTTCGTAATGACAACCTGGCTGTGTAGTGACTCCCATGCGTCATGGTGTGGCTGGCCTTCACAACACCACGCAGACACTGGCATTCTTACAGTAGACAAAGAACGGGCATCTTCCCACATATCACTCTGTCCACTGATATGCAAACGTGCAATTGCCTGTTGCTCTGTTCAGCAAATGAGCTCTCCCATTTATATCCAAAATGTCAGCAGAGGTTGCAGTTCCCGTTTTTAACACGCGTGGTAAACAGAGAGTTCACAGTGCATGGCCCTCGTCCAGATATGATACCACGGTTTGCCAATTTGAATTGACACATTTATGTCCAAATGATCTTCTGCCTCGATCAGCTCATTTAACTTTAATGTACATATGTTAATCTGCATCATCACATTGCTTAATGCGGCAGACTACGCACTCGGACCTTTGGGGAGTGCATATATTCTACAATTTCTGGC
Organism: Amblyraja radiata; assembly: GCF_010909765.2. Lineage (NCBI taxonomy): Eukaryota > Metazoa > Chordata > Chondrichthyes > Rajiformes > Rajidae > Amblyraja > Amblyraja radiata. The sequence goes on from NC_045990.1 coordinate 19,310,451, forward strand.
ACTTACTCATTTGATTGGAACCGGGGACAAGCAACGGGTTTAGGAAGGACTATTTGTAACCTGGCTTCAAGGCTGTACCCAATGCACATAAAAACTGGTCCGCGTTTTTCACGGCATCTGTAAATAATATAGTCTACCGAATGATAATCAATATTTTATTTTCTGTCGTACAGTAAATTGCAGAATAAAGGGGGGAGCGTGTCACAAACCTTGCCACCGTGGCTGTATTGCAATCGGAGTGTGCGACGGTGAGGACCTATGTTGCAGGAAGTAAAGCGACATGAATCTTTCGCATGGAATTCACTTTCCTTTGGGTCTGATTACAACAAATGAAATGTGAAAATGCTGACTTAATAAATAATAATTGCACGATCACTGCTTCGCTTTCACTTTCTTCTCTTTTGCAATAGCCTACCCGGAGTATATTTTATAAAGGATTAACTGAGAAACCTTAACAAGAGTCAGTATAGGTTGCAGTGCAGCTCCCATATGTTCTGGTCGGAAATGACAGAACCGGCTTCCCCAGTGTCCATCTGCAAATATCGTATACTGTATTGGTGCCACTGAGACAGTTATGACATCGAGAGACCCTCCCTCCTTTTAAATCGTACACGGTCGCCCCCTGTCGTTACATTCTTATCCCTTTCTTAAATTCACTGTCCTTTCTCGGAGGGAGTTTTGGAGAACAGTGTGATTTGCTCCCAGATCCGCGAAAATGGCACAACAGATAGATCTGGTGATAGAAAAGAATTGCGTGCTTTGTCCTTCATCAGCGCAACCATCGGTGCCTGGGTTAACGGAGCCCGCTGCTGGGGCCTGGGTCGGCGCCACGGAGGCGTCCGCAGGGGACACAGCTGCATTAGTAGAGAAGTCGGTGCGGTAGCCGATGAAGGTGCCGCCCGTCGAACGAGGTCGAATACGTGGAAGTGAGAACGCCGCTGCCGAGCAAAGACATAACGGAGGTCCAGGTGGGGGGAGGCAGCCGGGAGGGAGCGGGTAGAACAACGGGGAGGGGGGGGGGGGCGTTGTGAGGGGGGGGGGGTGTGTTAGAATAATGGATACTGCGGGCCCGGCATTGGAGGGACAGCCCTGAAGAACCGTGGACAATGGATTATGGACCCGGAATTGAAGGGCCGCCGCGAGGGAGGGGAAAGGGTGTAAAAACAAAGGGGAACTGGCCAGGATAGTGGGAAGGGGGTGATTTGTTACTTGTTAAATGCCGACATATATGATAATTCTGGATAAGTAAAATTGGTTGGCATGGCCATGTTTGGCCAAATGGCCTGTTGCCTTGCTGTATGTATATATGACTACTCCTTGACTTGCTTAGTGTTCCACGGAGTCTCACCCTGAGAATCTAGCGAATAGGAATGCTTTGTGTCGGATGACTTGGAACATTGCCTGCTCTCCTAATTTATACCGATTGGGGCTTATACTGCACATATGCTTTGTATCTTTCCCGGACCCATCTTAAGATCTTATGTATCCTTGGTCGCCGGAACCTTTCCCTGTATCGCGGCCATGACCCCGAGCTCGACATGCCGAGGCGCAAAAGGGCTCGACATCTTTCATTGTTTGCCCTTTTACCAAAACATGCGGGGGGGGGGGGGGGGGGGGGGCGACAAACCTGAAGCAGTGTTCTGCACCTTCAGAAAAATACATAATTGAAATAGGCAAGGTTCTTTCCTCGAGCCACGGCCCTAAACTGATATGAAGGTGAATTGCAACGGTGCAAGATATAGGGGAAGTTGTGGCTATAGATTTGAAATAACATCGATCAGTGCGAGGAATTTCAAAATGAGCTAATGTCACTTCGGAATCACAATTCCACAATGTGGACGGCGGCGTTCAAACGAGGGTAGACGGGTTGATTTGGAATTTGCGGCATGAAAAAGGAGAATATGTCCGTCGGACACTGGGATGGATAAATCCTACTTCCTCAAATTTTAACTGGATATTTCACAAGTGGCACGGGAAGCAAGGTGGAAGAATTGGCCACGCATTGACGCAGGCTGTTGCGCCTCAGACGCAGGTTCGATGCTGAACTTGGGTACAGTCTGTTTAGAGTTTGCACGATGTACTTGTAGCTGTTTAGGTTTAATCCGGTGTTCCACTCTCATCTCACATCCCAACGATGGGTAGGTTAGTGGGATTAATGGCCGCTGTTAATTCCCAGTAGAGCGAAGGGAGAATGGATGAGCAAGTGTTATAACATAAAACTAGTGTAAATGATCGGCAGCGTAGTCTGCAGGTCCTGTTTCCATGGTATCATTTTTTTAAATATATGACTGTGACAGATATCAATCCATGTTTGTCAGCCACGGAGGGTAAGCAGGATATATAATTTGAATCTATTTTCGGAACAATCAGAAGTCATAATTCTGACTTCTGGGACTTCTGACTACTGGGTGCAGCAGGCAGTGAAGAAAGCGAATGGTATGTTAGCATTCATAGCAAAATGATTTGAGTATAGGAGCAGGGAGGTTCTACTGCAGTTGTACAGGGTCTTGGTAAGGCCACACCTGGTGTATTGCGTCCAGTTTTGGTCTCCTAATTTGAGGAAAGACATTCTTGCCGTAGAGGGAGTACAGAGAAGGTTCACCAGACTGATTCCTGGGATGTCAGGACTTTCATATGAAGAAAGACTGGATAGACTGGGCTTGTACTCGCTAGAATTTAGAAGATTGAGGGGGGATCTTCTAGAAACTTACAAAATTCTTAAGGGGTTGGACAGGCTAGATGCAGGAAGATTGTTCCCGATGTTGGGGAATTCCTGAACAAGAGGTCACAGTTTAAGGATAAGGGGGAAATCTGTTCGGACCGAGTTGAGAAAAACATTTTTCACACAGAGAAAGGTGAATCTGTGGACTTCTCTGCCACAGAAGGTAGTTGAGGCCAGTTCATTGGCTATATTTAAAAGGGAGTTAGATTTGGCCCTTGTGGCTAAAGGGATCAAGGGGTATGGAGAGAAGGCAGTTACAGGATACTGAGCTGGATGATCAGCCATGATCATATTGAATGGCGGTGCAGTCTCGAAGGGCCGAATGGCCTATTCCTGCACCTATTTTCTACGTTTCTATGTTTCTATAATTGTAGTAACTGCAAGCCGACGGGCGTAACATCAGTGAAGGGAAGTCGTTGATTGAATTGGATATGGGTGTCAGGGATTTTGGGGTGAATGCAAAATAATAATTTTGAGAGGTAGAGCGAGTCCAGGAACGATTGTATGGCGGATTACACTGGATGGACCTCATTGTCAAATTCTGCTCCTATCACTTCTGAACTTATGAATTTATAACAGTGTTTAGAATCATTTGAAATGCTTAGGACTTTTGGAAGGATTCGGTATGGTAATCTGCAGTGGAGATAATGCCGCAGATAACTCGCTGAGGATATTTTTGATGAGCTTATTAATGCAGCGGGACTGCTTGAGACATTCGCCTCTCGTTACTGAGCTCTGTTATTAACCAACCCTCACGATGGATATTTGTGACCCTCACGAGCCTGTCCAACCCCTTAACAAGTAACGCACTATCTGTGAAACACTGACTCAATAAATCGATGAAGGGGTTTGTGCTTTTGGACTGTTGAACTCGTATGCTCATAACTTCTTGGAGCCATATTAGGTCATTCGGCCCAAGATAGATTCACCATTCAATCGTGACTGATGTATCTTTCCCTCTCAACCTGCTCCTCCTGCCTTCGCACCATCACCCCCTGGGACCCTTCCTGATCAATAACCTGTATCTGCGACTTAAAACTATTCATTGACTTGTCCTCCTCTGTGGTCTTTTACATACTACCTTGTGGTAATTACATTCGTCCTCATCTCCATTCTAAAGGTAAGTCCTTTTATTCTGCGGTTATCGCCTCTGGTCCAAGATTCTCCCCTATACTGGAAACATCCTCTCCACATTCACCCCGTTCATGTGTTTCGTTATTCGTAAGTTTCAATGAGGTTCCTCCTCATGCTTCTGAACTCAAGCGAGTGCCGGTCCAGTGTCTTCAAACGCTTATAACATGTTAACCCGATCATTTATGGGACCATGCTTGTTAACGTTCTCTGGAATGTCTCCAACGCCAGCACATCCTTCCTTAAGGATGCGGCCCAAGCCTGCTCACAATACTACAAATGCGGCCAGGCCAGTGCCTTATGCCCCTGCCCCACTTAGGAACCCTGAACGGAAACCTCTGGAGACTTTGCGCACCACCCAATGTTTCCATGCGGTTCCCGGAGGTTGCAGGTGGTTGCCGGAGGTTGCAGGTAGTGGAAGCAGTTAGGGAGACTGACAAAAACCTCCGGGAACCTCCGAGAACCGCACGGAAACCTTGGGTTGGGCGCAAAGTCTCTAGAGGTTTCCGTTCAGGTTTCCTAAGTGGGACAGGGGCATTAATCCTAAAATGGACACAACGTGCTGGAGTAACTCAGCGGGTCACGCAGCATCTCTGGGGGGAAAGGATGGGTGAACATGATCACATGAATGAGTGGGTTAACATATGATGAGCGTCTGACTGCACTGGGCCTCCTCGCTGGAGTTCAGAAGAATGGGGGGGGGGGGGGGGGGGGGGGGGGCATTTATACGTACCGAGTGAAAGGTTTTTGGATAGAATGGAGGTGGAGAGGATGTTTCCAGGAAGAGATGAGGAGAAATGTATTCAGCCAGAGGGTGGTGAATATGTGGAATTATTTGCCACAGAAGGCAATGGAGGTCACGTCAGTGGATATTTTTAAGGCAGTTAGAGAGATTCGTAATTAATACTGGTGTCAGGGGTAATGGGAAGCAGACAAGATAATGACTGGGTAAGGATGTCTGAAGAAGGGTTTCGGCCCGAAATGTTACCTATTTCTTTCGATCCGTAGATGCTGCTGCACCCGCTTAGTTTCTCCAGCATTTTTGTGTAGCTATGAGAATGACTGGGTTAGGAGGGAGAGATAGATCAGCCATGGTTTCTGCACTTTCTGCTTGATGGAGTTAGCCCGGGTTCCTGCTCTCGATCATTACTCTGGGGGACTCTGGATAAAGTAGCTTAATTTACGGCTCATATCTTTGCGCAGTGACCCCAGAAATCGTTTGAGTAATTAGACAGATTACTCACGCTGATCGTTATTTAGTCACCACGAGCCTCTGCAGGAATCATCCCAGGTTCCTGTTTCAAACGAATTATCCGAAAGCTGAATCGTTGAGGAGGCAATCAGTCAAAATTCTCTTATTACACAATTTCTAATAAGTTAAGATGGGTTGAGGTTAATGAAGGCAGGTAGGGAGTTACCAGGTTATAGTTTATACGGACAGGAAGGATATGGTCCAACTCTTCGTCATACTCATAGAGTCCAAACTTGTGGATTCCTATTAAATCTTTTCCCCTTCACCTTGAACCTATGCCCTCTGGTCATCGATGTCCCTACTCTGGGTAAAAGAATGTGCATCTACCCGATCTATTCCACTCATGATTTTGTACACCTCTATAAGATCTCCTCTCATCCTCCCACGCTCCATGGAATAGCGGCCCAGCCTATTCAACCTCTCCCTATGGCTCACATCCTCTAGTCCCGGCAACATCATCGTATCTCTCTTTTGAACCCTTCAAGATCGACAATAGATTTCCTTATAACATGGAGCCCAGAACTGAACACAATATTCTAAATGCGGTCTCGCCAACCTCTTATACAACTGCAACTTGACCTCCCAACTTCTATATTCAATACTCTGACTGATGAAGGCCAGTGCCAAAAGTCTTTTTGACCACCTTATCTATCTGCGACTCGACCTTCAAGGAACCATGCACATGTACCCATAGATCCCTCTGCTCTACGACACTACCTAGAGGCCTACAATTTACTGTTTAGGTCCTGCCCTTATTCGACATCCCAAAATGCAACACCTCACACATCTCTGTAGTAAATTCCATCAACCATTCCTCCGCCCACCTGGCCAATCGTTCCATATCCTGCTGCAATCGTTCACAACCATCTTCACTATCTGCAAAGCAACTAACTTTTGTGTCATCAGCAAACTTGCTCTTCTTGCCCAGTATGTTCTCATCTAAATCATTGATGTAGATGACAAACAGCACGGGCCGATAGAAAACCTCCTATGCGGATGCATCACAACTTGCTTTGCCAACAACTCAGGTCTAGGTTTGCAAGCAATTGTAGATAATTGTGTATGTGGCCCAGTCCATAACATAGCACAAACTTTCCACCAGACTTCTAACTAAATCCTCACAATGCTTCACACATAGTGATTGACAACCACGATAGTAAGTTGTGAATTTCGACACTCGCCGGACTACAGCGAATTGCCCACTGATTTGAAAAGGGATCGTGTGACAATGGTATGGACTACGGAGACTCAACTTTCTGAAGACATAATTTTCTTTTCCCTTCAATCCTGAAGGACCTGCGCTATTTTTGCGGAGTGTACCTATAACCCTTTATCAAACCCCCTCAGCTAAGGGGAATAGACGCCACGTGCACGTCAATTTTTATTCCTCTAAACTCTGAATTGCAGACGTGCAGCCCACGAAGGAACCCCTCCCATAAAGGAATCACTTTTCCAGGACACAAATTGGCGCATTGTCACCGTACGCCCTCTGTAGGACACATACATGTATAGCAATCGTGGTGCACCCACACTGATCGAAGTTCTTTGCCCTTGATTCTTGGCGACCCTCATGTCGGTGCCGTTCTTATCAAACATGCTTTTAGCAGGAGGGGTAACTTTGGAGATTGCATCGGATTCATATTATCAAATAAATAGGATAATGCTCTGATGACGAAATGCATCCGACTCGCCTCGCTCTGTGGCCGTAGTATGTTTGGAAATGTAAATGGTAGAGAAAAGGTTCACTGGTGAAACCGAAGAGGAGGTTCCAACTATTAACTTGCCTGTGGTAATTTGCTTCGTTGAAGATGAGTTATGAAGGAACTATCGCAACATGTGGTAATATCGCATCGTTTACGAGACATTTAGGCAGACGCATTGATTGGATAGCTTTAACGGTATATGAGGCAAACGCAGGCAAGTGGGACTAGTGTAGATGGACGTGTTGGTCGGTGTGGGAAAGTTGGGTCTTAGGGCATCTTTTCCATGCTCTATGACTATATGAATCACGCTCCGTCGTTGCACTTACGCCAGTGTGTGGCATCCCTTCTTTGGTGGGAGATGTGTAAATATCTCTCAGTGCCCCTGCGATCTCCTCCACTGCCTCCCCAACGGTCTCCGATTCCTCGTGTTCCCTCCATTCCAACACTGGCATTTCAGCCTGGGCCTCCTCATCTGTCAGAGTTAGGCCCAACGCAAATTGGACATAGCACAGATGGACAAAAAGGGTTTTGGAACCAGTCAGAATTTTGAATATAGAAGTTAGGAGGAAATGTTGCAGTTATATAGGACGTTGGTGAATGCGCATGTAGAGTATTGTGGTCAGTTTGGGGCATTATGTTGTAGGAAATACGTTGTTAAGTTGGAAACGGTACAGAGAAGATTTACAAGGGCGTTGCCGGTCTAGAGGGTCTGAGTTGTCGGAAGAGGTTAAGCAGGTTGTGACTCTATTCCTTGGAGCGCAGGAGAATGAGGGGTGATGATATAGGTGTATGAAAGCATGAGAGTCATAGATCTGGTCAACGCACAGAGTAGGGGGTTCGAGAAGCAAATGCTACAGGTTTAATATTAAGGGGGATAGATTTTATAGCAATCAGATGAGTAAGCATTTTCACAGAAGCGGTGGTAGGTATATCATTATCATTGTTGAAAACATCAACAATGTCTTACATTGCTCTGGAATACAGTGATCGCAACTAGCCCAACCGCCCTTTGGCAGGTCTTGTTTTTGGTCCTGTTGGGGGTGCACAGCCCCCTGCTCACCTGGCAAACCAGGTGGGGAGGCGGTTTAGTCGCCGACTATCCGACCATGGAGCAGGTAGCACGGGACTACATGGTACCCGTGGCGGGGGAAAGTCCCTCCGAACTGACTTGAGGGGGATATGGAGCCACGGTCTATCGCAACCATTAAGAAGCATTGAGACTGATACATGGATAGAACAGGTTGAGAGTGACGTGGGCCAAACGCAAGCATCTGGGACTATGTAAATGGGACATGTTGGTCGGTGTGGGCAAGTTGGGCTGAAGGGTTTGTTCACACACTGCATGACTTTAAGGCTCGACCACTCTATTTGACGCGTTCCACAGCCTTTGCTGCGCTTATCCTTTTAGCTCGTAAAAGCAGTTGGTGGTTTGGAAAATGTAACATCTCCAAGCTTGCGGATGACACAAAGCTGGGGCGCAGTGTGAGATGCGAGGAGTGCGTTGCGAGGCTGCACGGTGCATGGATAGGTTTGGCTAGGTTAGAGATAGAGCGTGGAATTCGGCCATTCGGCTCACCGATTCTGCGTCGACGAGCGACATCCACAGACTTACACAGACTTACACAGACTTACACAGACTTACACAGACTTACACAGACTTACACAGACTTACACAGACTTACACACACACAGACACACAGACACACAGACACACAGACACACAGACACACACACACACACACACACACACACACACACACACACACACACACACACACACACACACACACACACACACACACACACACACACACACAGCCGGATTTAGATGAAGAGCGGCCCTCGGCTATTTCACTTGTTAGCCCCTCCTCCCAATCCCCCACCCCCACGACTAGAGGACCATGATTACCCGACAGTGACAATGTGACACTTTTTGATCCTACTGTATGTTGTCATTAAACAGTTGGTTTTAAAATACATATTGGATTCACCGCGGAGCGGGTGGTTCCTTACCTGGATCGCCGTTTGAAGCTCGGGAGTGTTGGGCCTGCTGCTTCAACATCAGAGCTGTGGTTTACTGAGCTCCCAGCCTCGGGCCGCTCTGATTTAAACATCGTGGAGCCCTGGGATCCCTTTGCCGAGGGCCGCCAGCGTGAATCTCCGCCCAGCTCAGCCTGTGGTCTTCGGGAGCCGCGGTCTCCACATTGTAAAACCACATTTAATACCACATTGTAAAACCACTTTTAAAAACCACATTTAAAAGCCATTTGAAAGCTATTTGAAAGCGCATTAAAAAACACATAAAACTCACAGTTTTGTGTAGATTCCCAGCTCAGAGAGAGTCGTGACCTCTCCCGCGCCATCTTGCAGACAGACTGAGCAACGTCCAGAGATACAGGTTTTATAGTCCCCCCCTCCTCCCACCGGAAAGGGCGTGGCCTTCAAGGCGGTGATTGTCAGGAGAGTGAATCTCGACATATTTTAAACATTTTAAACATATTTTAAGTCTTTTATTTTTCATCGATGGGAAGGATCCTCGCGGCCTGATCACTGGAGAGGGATTCTGAGTAAGATGGCCAAACATTACAGCGGTAGCAGTTTTATCTAAACTCAGACAACACAACCAGGAAGTGGTTCAGATGAGACTTTTAATTTAAGAGATGACGCATTTATGTGGAGCGTAGATAAGAAGGTGGAGAAAGAAGCATGTGCCGTGCAAATTCTGTTATCCAATGTATTTGTTAAGCTATATTGCCTTCCAAAAACTCAATCATACCATGGACGACAGAACCTTGGACATATCCTCAAGCTTGAAAGGGTTCAAAGAAAATTTACGAGGATGTTGGCAAGCCTAGGGGAAAGACATTGTTGCCATAGAGGGAGTACAGAGAAGGTTCACCAGACTGATTCCTGTGATGGCAGGACTTTCATATGAAGAAAAACTGGATAGACTAGGCTTGTACTCGCTAGAATTTAGAAGATTGAGGGGGGATCTTATAGAAACTTACAAAATTGTTAAGGGGTTGGACAGGCTAGATGCAGGAAGATGGTTCCAGATGTTGGGGAAGTCCAGAACAAGTGGTCACAGTTTAAGGATAAGGGGGAAGTATTTTAGGACCGAGATGAGAAAATCATTTTTTACACAGAGAGTGGTGAATCTGTGGAATTCTCTGCCACAGAAGGTAGTTGAGGCCAGTTCATTGACTATATTTAAGAGGGAGTTAGATGTGACCCTTGTGGCTAAAGGGATCAGGGGGTATGGAGAGAAGGCAGGTACGGGATACCGAGTTGGATGATCAGCCATGATCATATTGAATTGCGGTGCAGGCTCGAAGGGCCGTATGGCCTACTGCTGCACCTAATTTCCATGTTTCTATGTTTGCGATATAGCGAGACGTTGAGGAGGCTGGGTCTCTATTCCTTGGAGCGCAATATGATGAGGGGTGATCTTATTGAGTTGTATACAATCATGTGAGGAATAGATCGAGTAGATGCACATAATCTCTTGCCCAGAGTAGGGGAATCGAGGACCATAGGACATGGGTTCAACGTGAAGGGGAAACATTTAATAGGAATCTGAGGGGTAGCCTTTTTACATCTAGGGTGGTGGGTGTACGGAACAAGCTACCAGAGGAGGTTGATGAGGCTGGGACTATCCCATCTTTTAAGAAACGGTTAGACACGTACATGCATAGGACACGTTTGGAGGGATATGGACCAAGCGCAGGCAGGTGGAACTAGTTTAGATGGGACATGTTGGCAGGTGTGGGCAGGTTGGGCCGAAGGACCTGTTTCCACACTGTCAGTGTATGACCCTATGATTCTATGACATGGCTTCAGGGACGAGTGAACTAGCCATTTAATGCTTCGGTCCGGCTGTGAATATCTACACTGTTGATCTATTTACTAACTAATTGAATAATTCTGACAGCCGGATATTTCAAAGCAATCTTGATTTGTGTCCTGAACGTCGCTTGTGTCACCACATAAATGAAAGTGTTTGTACAGGAACTTAAATTCCGCAGCATAAACGCTACGTGTATGAACACATATTCCCGATCATTGTAATCTGTGCCTCTGTTGTTATAATATAGGAAGCTTATAACGTACAACAGCCACAACATGATGAAGCTGCCTGATATGGTGAAGAGCAGAATCATGGACTTCCTTCTGGTTGTCATTTCCGGGTCGCTACGGCTCTCACCGTTGTTTTGACCCCTCAGACCCTTCCGAACGCGACTGGCCACCAGAATGTGACGGACCGTCAGAGCGTTGAACAAAATAATCAGAGCGAAAGGAAGCAATGGGGTTAAAATCTTATCAACCCAATTGAATGCCACCCACCCAAGATCAGTGTAGTTGGCCGGTTTTGGATAGCACCACCAGGGTACAGCATTGATTGTCACTCGAGGTATTATTGCAAAGTAGAAGGGGATATTTTTAAAGCTGAAAACACACCCGGTTATTACCAGCACCAACACTGCGGATTTACTAGTGCAGTATTTTGCTTTCAGTTTCTCGCAAGTAATTGCGACAAAACGATCGAAAGTGAAGTTGACCGTGAACCAGACAGAGCAGTCTATGGCCGTGCGTCTCAGGACGCTCCGCACACTACAAACCGGCGTTATGTCCAGGAAGGTTCCTGGGAAATAGTAATCGCTGATGCGCCATAGTATAACCTCCGTGGTGATAAGCAGCAGGTCCGCCGTTGCCATCGCCGCTAGATATCGAGTTGTGCATGTGGAGAGGCCACACTTTCCCCCGGACAGGATCACAATCGTCACTAAATTAACTGCAACAAATAAAGGCAAAGTGTAACCATAAGGTGGCGCTGTGTTAGAGTTGCTGCCTTGCAGTACCTGAGACGCGAATTCGATCCTGAACGACGGCGTTCTCCAAACTGAATTTTGTGACTAGATTGCACGCAACAAAAAGCTTTTCACTGTACCTCGGTACACGTGGGAATAAACTAAACAGAACTACATTAAACTAAACTAAACTAAACTAAACTAAACTAAACTAAACTAAACTAAACTAAACTAAACTAAACTAAACTAAACGAAAATAAACTATACTGCGCCAGAAGCTAAACTATTCGATCCTGTTCTCGCGTGCTTTCGACTTTAAACTTTTTACAAACAGCGCGGAAACAGGACAGAGTGTGGTCACTTAGTACTAACGATCATTGATGATCGCGGAGTCGGTGGGCAGAAGAACCTCTTTCCTATGTCTCTAAACTAAACATATTCTTCTTGGATGAGCATATACGATCTTGTTTCCTGTAAACATAGTGTTATGTTTGGCCCTGGACAAATCCCAGTCTAACTAGCGGATTAATGTCCCAACTCACTCCTACTGTGGGAAAGAAGACAGCATAAACAACATAATCAAGAACCGCTCACATCGCGGTCGTTCCCTCTTCTCCCCTCTCTTATCGAACAGACGACACAAAGGCCTGGAAACGTGCTACATCCGATTCAATAACACATTCTTCCCCGCTGTTATAAGCCTGTTGAACGAATCTGTGATATGCTCAGATCTTCCAATCTACCACGTTGCCGCCATTATACTTTAAAAACATGCACTTCCTCGTCGATGCAACGCTGTATTCTGCACTCGGCTCATGCTCTCTTTTTCATATGGTCATAGGGTCATAAGTGATAGAAGTAGAATTAGGCCATTCGGCCCATCTAGACAACTCCGCTATTTAATCATAGCTGATCTATTTCTCCCTCCTAACCCCATTCGCCTACTTTCTTCCTATAACCTTTGACACCTGTACTAATCAAGAATCTATCTATCTCTAACATTATCCAGTGACTTGGTCTCCACTGCTTCTAGAACTCTACAATTTCACCATCCTCTGACTAAAGAATAACGCACTGCCTAATGTACTCATGTATGGCACCATTTGCCTCGATGGAACGCAAAGCATAGTCATTGTCCAGGTACATGTGACCTAATACACCATGCGTTCCCCACGTGACCGGGATGCAAGTGAGGTGGAGATTGGGAGACAGTCGGTCTCGAAAGCATACACAGAGGAAGGTAATGCTACGAACGGAAGCAAAAGTGGAAGATTCTGACCTCGAACCTGTTCCAACATTCGTCACGATCACGGATTTATTTTCCCATTTCTCCAGTAATGCCCAGAATCCGAAAGATATTTGATTTCGAAAAAAACAGTCTGGCGAAGCCTGTACGTCTTAAACGGCCTGTCCCTTAATTTCAGACTGTGTGGCCGGTCGCAGAATTGTCAGTTAGAATACACCCCTACCCCTGCATGCGGCTTGTAAAACACTTTCAAACACTGAAAGACATTCTTGTCATAGAGGGAGTACAGATAAGGTTCAGCAGACTGATTCCTGGGATGGCAGGACTTTCATATGAAGAAAGACTGGATAGACTCGGCTTGTACTCGCTAGAAATTAGAAGATTGAGGGGGGGGGGGGGGGGGGTCTTATAGAAACTTACAACATTCTTAAGGGGTTGGACAGGCTAGATGCAGGAAGATTGTTCCCGATGTTGGGGAAGTCCAGAACAAGGGGTCACAGTTTAAGGATAAGGGGGAAATCGTTTAGGACCGAGATGAGAGAAAAAAATTTCATACAGAGCGTGGTGAATCTCTGGAATTCTCTGCCACAGAATGTTGTTGAGGCCACTTCATTGGCTATATTTAAGAGGGTTAGATGTGGCTTTGTGGCTAAAGGGATCAGGAGGTATGGAGAGAAGGCAGGTACAGGATACTGAGTTGGATGATCAGCCATGATCATATTGAATGGCGGTGCAGGCTCGAAGGGCAGAATGGCCTACTCCTGCACCTATTTTCTATGTTTCTATGTTTATGAATGTTGTCAGCTTGGATCATATCTCCTCTCATTTTCTACGTTCTGGCTACGTGATCTCTCATCATCTTCTGCTTCAATACAAACTCGTGTTAATTGTTTGGGGACACCAACATAGCAAATGGTAGATGTGGACATCTCCGCCCTACTTCCGCTCTTCTATTCAATGAAATCGCAACTGACATGATCGTTAATTCATCATAACATCCTAAACTCTCCCCTCAATGGTTCACGTTTCATTTAAACAGTGATAAGCAGTTCAATATTATTCAAAATATACAAAGGATACAAAGGACATTTATTATCACATACACCAAATGGTGTGGTGAAAATTGACTTGCCAATGCAGCACACAAACATAACATTAGAGAATTTATCAATAAACATAAAAACATCCCCCCACAACGGGGAAGGCAGCAAAGTCCTGTCCCATCCCCTGTTCACCCATAGTCGGGCCTATTGTGGCCTCTGCTGCCAGTCCGATGTTTTCAGGCCCTCGTTGTCAGAAAGCTGGAACTCCGACGTCGGGTGAACACTCCTCAGCGGCATAGAAATGTCTGGAACGGCCGCTTCCTCCCCGGAGACCGCGGCGCCCGATGTCCTCAGGCCGCGCTGGTTGGAATTCCGACTCTGGCGATCCCGGATCCCAGGCCCCTCTGTGTTTTAAATCCAGCGCCGCCCGCGGCCGGACGCCCACCGCCACAGCTCCTTGGATGTTGAAGTCGGCGGCCACAGCACTCCGGAGCCCACCGCACGGCGACCCGGTAAAGTCTCGCCCGCTCCGTGATGGCACCCCTGCGCTGCGCCGCCGCCGAAGCTGCAGTCCCGGCCGGTCCCGACAGGAAAGGCCGCTCCAGTCTGATGGTAGGCCGCGAGGAGGGGGGCGAAGAAGCAGCTCGGAGGGAACCTGCCTCTCCGACCAGGTAAGCACTAGGAAATAAAGTTTCCCCCTTCCCCTCCCCCACCCACCACATAAAAGACTGGAAGACCTGCCTAAAACTCACAACACATTTTTTTTAAAAATGGTGAAAGGACTAACAGCTGCTGGCAGGGCAGCCATACTCGACGGCGCCCCCTACGAAAAGACACGAGAAATTACAAATGTAAGTATCACGAACAAAAGGTTGTTGGAGGAATTGGGCTGGTCAGGCGGATGTCGTGGAGGGAATGCACAGACGGGCTTTGGAGTCGGGGTCCACCTACAGACTGTACAAGCTGGAAAAGGGGACCCGTCCCGAAACTTCGTATGTCCATTCCTACCACAGATGTTGCCTGACCCGTTGAGTTTCTCCATCAGCGTGTTTTGTTGTGTATTATGTACTGCTCTTTATATGGTACTGACGTGTGAAAACCCGCAGGTCCTGAGTTGGAGATAGATTCCACCCGGCTGTTAGCAGGCAACTGAATCATCCTACCAACTAGAGAGCAGTGTTGAACTACTATCTACCTCATTGGAGAGCCCCGGGTTGTCTTTGATCGAAATTTACTGGGCTTATATTGCAATAAACGTTATTCACATTATTCAATTTACCTGTGCACCGTGGATATCTTGATTGTAACCATAGATTGTCTTTCCGCTAACTAGTTAGAACCCAACTGAAGCTTTTCACGTGACTACAAACTAAACGCAAACTCCATTGTTCGCTAAGGCATTCTCCCCATTTCCAGTCTGTAATTACCTATAGATTTGAGGTGCTTGAATCAAGTAGTTATCGATCTAATCTCTGGCAGAAGTCAGTATCGGGTGTTACAGGTTTTACCATGAACCAACGCAAATTTTGCAGCCTACCCTATCCGCGCCACCACCAAAACATAACTAAAAAGAGCGCTTTCACTACAATTCTACATTCACACTGATACCTCCACAATTATAACTTCCCTGATAATAATAACAATACATTCTTCATGGTGTGTTTGGAGTATTGTGAGAAGGGGGTGGGGGGATGAGACGTGATAATAATAAAACATTATGAGATGTTTAGATACCATGATTAACATTTAGCTGAGCATTTGCATGTGACAGATCTAGCTTAGAGAATACGTTGGATCTAGCAAGTTCAGAGTATAAATCTTGTGACGTTGGTGGTGGATACGTTGATCAACTACTGCCTGGTAGATGATCACTCTGTAGTCTCCACACAATCTCACTGTGTTGTCCGCTTTTGGAACCGCTACTATTGGAGTAGCCCTATCACTGTGACCTGTTTTAACGAGTACACCGTTTTGTACCGACTTTTTTGATTTCAGCTTCCACTTTACTTTTCAGCGCATTGGGCACTTATCGCGGTCTACATTTGATGCCGCCCTTAATGTCAGCTACAATAGACAACTGACAATATTTGCAGGAGTAGGTAATGTGGACCTTCAATGCAGATGCATCACTGTCTGCCTAAAACCAACGTATGTGAATAGCGTGCATGTCTTGGCCGGAATTGCTCCTACAGGAATCCGCAGATCAGTTGCCGTATGAACGTAGTAGACCGTTAGAACTGAACGTAGTAGGCAAGTTGGGGACACCCGCCATTCCTGTCACTCCCATCACCCAGCCCTAAAGCGGCTGAAGTCGAGGAAGAAATGCCTTCACACAGTCCAGCCACTGTCACAGTCTCTTCAAACAACCATCAAGCCTTGTGGGAAAAGAAACGCGGTGAAAACCACCACCATGTAAATATGCCAATCCCAACCAAGGAACCAATGCCACCTGGTCACATGTGTGAAGGGAAGTCCTGGAAGTCCCTCAATATGCTTCGTACGGGGATGAGCCAATGTAAAACCAATATGAGCAAATGGGGCTGTGCAGATGAGGCAGACAGAGAATGTGAATGTGGAACATCTGTACAATCCACGCTTCACATACTAGGATTCCCACTTCTTGGTGAACACTGCTGCGTGGAAGATCTAGCGGTGGCAAACGAGAAGGCTGTCCACTGTGCAATAACCTGGCCGAACATTTGAAACTTGGAAGATGCACACGAAAGACGAGGTAGACAGGATCCACCGGGTCGAATCGTGATGTGTGCTTGCTCACCCTTTATGCCATTGTAGCTGCAATAATTGATACAGTTGTGTTTGCGATTTCCAGTCCAGTTTCAGTAAATTAATTTTTCACATCAACGTTGGCCTATTGACATAACTCGCGACTGTATTTCTAAACTAAACTAAATTAAATTAAACTAAACTAAACTAAACTAAACTAAACTAAACTAAACTAAACTAAACTAAACTAAACTAAATTTAGCTAAACTAAACAAAGCCAACAAGCCCATACAGCTACCTACGGTTGCATGAATTTGAACATAGAAACTAAGAAACATAGAAAAAAGGTGCAGGAGGAGGCCATTTGGCCTTCGAGCCAGCACCGCCATTCACGGCTGATCGTTCCCTATCAATAAAGTTTGACTGCCTCCCATTTCCTCCAACACAGGCGTAGCTATGGGCACACGCATGGGCCCCAGCTACGCCTGCCTCTTTGTCGGGTACGTTGAACAATCCTTGTTCAATACGTACCAGGGCCCCATGCCCGACCTCCACGTCCGTTACATTGACGACTGCTTTGGGGCCACCTCCTGTACCCACACGCAACTGACTGACTTCATCCACTTCACCACCATCTTCCATCCGGCACTCCAATACACCTGGACCATTTCCTACACGTCCCTACCATTCCTTGACCTCACCATCTCCATCGCAGGGGACAGACCTCTGACCGACATACACTACAAACCAACTGACTCACATGGCTATCTGGACTACACGTCTTCCCACCCTTCCCCCTGTAAAGACTCCATCCCCTACTCCCAATTCCTCCGCCTACACCGCATCTGTTCCCATGATGAGACGTTCCACACCAGGGCATCGGAAATGTCCTCGCTCTTCAGGGAACGGGGATTCCCCTCCGCCACCATAGATGAGGCTCGCACCAGGGTCTCTTCCATACCCCGCAACACTGCTCTCTCTCCCCATCCCCGCACTCGCAACAAGGGCAGAGTCCCCCTAGTCCTCACCTTTCACCCCACCAGCCGGCAAATACAACAAATAATCCTCCGCCATTTCCGCCACCTCCAACGTGACCCCACCACTCGCCACATCTTCCCATCTCCCCCTATGCCTGCCTTCCGCAAAGACCACTCCCTCCGCAACTCCCTTGTCAATTCTTCCCTTCCCTCCCATACCACCCCCTCCCCGGGCACTTTCCGTTGCAACCGCAAGAAATGCAACACCTGTCCCTTCACCTCCCCCCTCGACTCCATTCAAGGACCCAAGCAGTCGTTCCAGGTGCGACAAAGGTTCACCAGTATCTCCTCCAACCTCATCTACTGCATCCGCTGCTCTAGATGTCAGCTGATTTACATCGTGAGACTAAGCGAGGGTTGGGCGATTGTTTCGCCGAACACCTCCGCTCAGTTCGCAATAATCTACCTGAACTCCTGGTGGATCAGCACTTCAACTGCCCCTCCCATTCCCAATCCAACCTATCTGTCCTGGGTCTCCTCCATTGCTAGAGTGAGCAACAGCGGAAATTGGAGGAACAGCACCTCATATTCCGTCTGGGGACCTTGCGTCCGGTGGCATGAACGTTGAATTCTCCCAGTTTTGCTAGAGCTTGCTATCTCCTCCCCTTCCTTAACCCTCGAGTCGTCTCCTCCCATCCCCCCGCCCTCGGGCTCCTCCTCCTCCCTTTTTCCTTCCTTCTACCCCCCCCCCCCCCCCCCCCCCCCACCCCCCATCAGTCTGAAGAAGGGTTTCGGCCCGAAACGTCGCCTATTTCCTTCGCTCCATAGATGCTGCTGCACCCGCTGAGTTTCTCCAGCATTTTTGTGTGCCTTCGATCTTCCAGCATCTGCAGTTCCTTCTTGAACACAATAACCCGTGCCTGCCTTCTCCCCATATCCATTGACTCCACTAGCCCCTAGAGCTCTACCTAACTCTCTCTCAAATCCAACCAGTGACTTGGCCTCCACTGCCCTCTGTGGCTGGGAATTCCATAAATTCACAACTCTGGGTGAAAAAGTTTTTTTTTCACCTCAGTCTTAAATGACCTCCCCTTTATTCTGAGACTGTGTGGCCCCTGGTTCTAGACTCGCCCAACATTGGGAAAATGTTCCTGCGTCTAGCTTGTCCAGCCATTTTACAATTTTGTATGTTTCTATAAGAAACCCCATCATCCTTCTAAACTCCAGTGAATACAAGCCTAGTCTTGCGTTCAACTCACAGGATTGAACCCTGCGTTAAATTAAGTTTAGTTAGAGATACAGCGCGTGAACAAGCCCTCCGGACCACCGATCACCGCAGACCAGCGATCACCGCACATTAACACTATCCTACACACAGTAGGGACAATTTACACCAAGCCAATTACCCTACCTACCCATACGTCTTTGCAGTATGGGAGGAAACCGAAGACCTCGGAAAAAAACCCACGCAGGTCACGGGCAGAACGTACATACTCCACACAGATCATCACCAATAGACGGGGTCGAACCTGGGTCTCCGGCGCTGCAAGCGCTGGAGGCAGGAACTCTACCGCTGCGCCACTGTGGTCGCCCTTTTCCATTTCCCCCTCGTTTTCATTTCTCAGTTTGTACTCCTTCGTGCCAGATTCCGGCAGTAAGTTTAAGTTTGCACAGCATTATACATGCTCTGCACGTTTAGAGGGCACATCTGCACTTGGTATAGACTTGCAACACCTTTGCGTATCGCAGTGACCAAGAAAATGCCAGCAATAAATAAATCTGGTTATACATTTTCACCCAGAGAAAGGAGAGTAAGGCTATCAACCTGCACAGCAAAAACGACAAGTGATATTTACCTGGAACTCCAACAAATGCAAGAACCGTGTAAAATATTTTCCTGGCAACGTAAAACGCTTCTAACATTATCATTTCCGCTGCTCGTGGTGCAGGCTACCAGTGTGGATAGAATTCTGAACTAATGCACTATTTTATGCATTGCGAGATATCCATTGGGACGGTAGGCTGAACCAATGATCAAGTGAGATATTTATAAAATTGCAATGAACGCATACAGCCGGCACAATTAAATCACTACGTCGATGAGCTCAGATTTAATTGGCGAAATTCTAGTTAATTACATTAATGAAACTGGGATTGCTCTTCAAACACCAGCGATGTTTACAACACATCACGTTTCCCCCCTGCACTCGTTCCCAATGTTCTTTGCTTTTTGTCCGGACTGTGCGTGCTTAGCCCCCTGCTGTACGCACTCTAAACTCATGACTGCGTAGCCGGTCATAGTGCGAACTCCATCATCAAGTTCGCCGACGACACCACTGTTGTGGGACGTATCACTAATGGAGACGAGTCAGTGTATAGAAGTGAGATCGACCGCTTGAACAAATTGTGCCAGCACAATAACCTGGCCCTCAACACCAGCAAAACCAAAGAACTGATTGTGGGCTTTGGAAGGGCTTCACAGTCCCGTTTATATCAACGGGTCGATGGTGGAAAGGATCAAGAGCTTCAAATTCCTGGGCGTGCATATTTCCGAAGAACTTTCCTGGTCCCAGAACACTGATGCAATTATAAAGAAAGCACATCAGCGCCTCTACTTCCTGAGAAGATTACGGAGAGTCGGTATGTCAAGGAGGACTCTCTCGAACTTCTACAGGTTTTACAGTAGAGAGCATGCAGACTGGTTGCATCGTGGCTTGCTTCGGCAACTTGTGCGCACAGGAGCGGAAAAGACGGCAAAAATATGTAAACACTGCACAGTCCATCATCGACCTCCCTACCATCGAGGAGATTTACCACAGTCGCTGCCTGAAAAAGACTGGCAGCATCATCACGGACCCACACCATCCTGGCCACACACTCATCTCTCCGCTGCCTTCAGATAGAAGGTACAGGAGCCTAAAATCTGCAACATCTATGTTCAGGAACAGCTACTTCCCCACAGCCATCAGACTATTCAACTCAACTCAATCAAAAATCCGAACTTTAATAACCTATTGCACCTTATATGCTTATTTATGTGTGTATATATATATTCAATGGTATATGGACACACTGATCTGTTCGGTATTTATTTATGCCTACAATATTCTGTTGTGCAACAATTTCATTGTCCTATCTGGGACACATGACAATAAAATCTCTTGAATCTTGAATCTTGAATCTTGAATCTTGAATCCCGTAAGGTATGGACGCTCAAAACAGCGTACCACCGTAGTCAGAAGCCGCTTATTCCAATCTGTTATTATGAACGGCCCTTGCAGAAGGTGGAGTACTGCCCGTTCCACAATGGCGATCTTTGTCTCTGAAAGCGGCGGGCTACAATGCTGAGAAATATATGATGTACTCTGCATCTTCCCCTTTATTCTACCAATTGCATTTGGGTCTGACCTGATTGACCTCAGTTAATCGCTTCATTAATTTGTTCTGAACCTTTTCATATCTCTCCTTTCCCTCTCCCCGGATTCTAAATATGAAGCAGGGTCTTGACCCGATCCGTAACCTACCCCTTTCCTCCAGAGATGCTGCCTGTCCCGCTGAGTTACTCCAGCTTTTTGTGTCTATATTCTGTTTGTACTTACACTCTGATTGTACTTACACAGTATTATCTAATTTGATTTACTAACTTACAAAATTCATAAGGGGTTGGACAGGCTAGATGCAGGAAGGTTGTTCCAGATGTTGGGGAAGTCCAGAACAAGGGGTCACAGTTTGAGGATAAAGGGGAAATATTTTAGGACCGAGATGAGAGAAACATTTTTCATACAGAGAGTGGCGAATCTCTGGAATTCTCTGCCACAGAATGTAGATGAGGCCAGTTCATTGGCTACATTTAAGAGGGAGTTAGATGTGGCCCTTGTGGCTAAAGGGATCAGGGGGTATGGAGAGAAGGCAGGTACAGGATACTGAGTTGGATGATCAGCCATGATCATATTGAATGGCGGTGCAGGCTCGAAGGGCCGAATGGCCTACTCCTGCACCTAATTTCTATGTTTCTATGTTGATTGAGTATCATGCAAAACAAAGCTTTTCACTGCTGCAATCACTGTTACATCTCGATGTAAAATCCGAGATCTCGTTTCAAGTAACAATAATAAACCCAAACATCACAAAGAAGGTCCAAGACGCCCTCTTGAAACGGCCGGGTCCAGATGATGCTGGATCCTGGATGAATTACGTACAATGAAGGAGCAGCGATGGGCTACCCAGTCAACACAATGGGCGACTTCCTCGGAACCGTACAACCGGTGTTGTTTCCCCCAGTCTGGTGCTTTGTTCCTAAGATAGACACATAAACTGGAGTAACTCAGCGGGTCAGGCAGCTTTTCTGGAGATGGGTGGAAATGGGTGACGTTTCAGGTCGAGCCTCTTCTTCAGACTGAAAGTGAATGGAGAAACATAGACGATGATGTAGAGAGATATAGAAAATTGAAACGTATCTTTCATTCATTGTTCTGTATCTCTTTACATCATCGTTTATCATGTCTCGTATCCCTTTCCCCTGACTCTCAGTCGGAAGAAGGGTCTGGACCCGAAACGTCACCCATTCCTTCTCTCCAGAGATGCTGCCTGTCCCACTGAGTTACTCCAGCTTGTTATGTCTATTTTCGGTTTAAACCTACATCTGTAGTTCGTTCCTGCACGTGTCGTGCTGTTTTGATCCTTCTGTGTTTGGGTGATACTGTAGAAGTAACGGGAGCTAGCAATCCTCGCGTAAATTTGACTGATCGTGTAAACAGCGGCGGCTATCCTGGGCGTGGAAGGGGTGGTAAGCGATGGCTTCTTTAGCGTTGGCAGTATTAGGATGCAAATAATTACGATTATTATAGAACATATTTTTTGACTTTGAACATATAACAGTACACCATAAGAACGGGCCATTCGTTCCACGCTATTTGTGCGAAACTTGATCCCAAGTTAAATTAACCACCTCTGCTCGTACTTGAAGCATACCCGTCCATTTGTACTTGTCAATGTACCTGTTCAAAAGCTTCTGAAAGGCAAAACATAGAAACATAGAAAATAGGTGCAGGAGTAGGCCATTCGGCCCTTCGAGCCTGCACCGCCATTCAATATGATCATGACTGATCATCCGACTCAGTATCCTGTACTGCCCCCCTGCTTCGTGCCATCCGCAAACTTGGAGATGTTGCATTCAATTCCGTCGTCCAAATCATTAATATATATTGTAAATAGCAGTGGTCCCTGCACTGAGCCTTGCGGTACCCCACTTGTCACTGCCTGCCATTGTGAAAATGACCCGTTTACTCCTACTCTTTGCTTCCTGTCTGCCAGCCAGTTCTCTATCCACATCAATACTGAATCCCCAATACCGCGTGCTTTAAGTTTGTATACTAATCTCTTATGTGGGACCTTGTCGAAAGCCTTCTGAAAGTTCAGATATAACACATCCACTGGTTCTCCCTATCCACTCTACCAGTTACATCCTCGAAAAACTCTATAAGATTCGTCAGACACGATTTACCTTTCATAAATCCATGCTGACTTTGTCCAATGAATTCACCACTTTCCAAATGTGCTGCTATCCCATCTTTAATAACTGACTCTAGCATTTTCCCCACTACCGATGTTAGACTAACTGGTCTGTAATTCCCCGTTTTCTCTCTCCCTCCTTTTTTAATAAGTGGGGTTAGATTAGCTACCCTCCAATCCTCAGTAACTTCTCCAGAATCTAAAGAGTTTTGAAAAATCATCACTAATACATCCAATATTTATGGGGCTACTTCCTTAAGTACCCGGTGGTGCAACCTTTCTGGCCCTGGGGATTTATCGGCCTTTAATCCGTTCAATTTACCCAACACCACTTCCCGGCTAACCTGGATTTCACTCAGTTCCTCCATATCATTTGACCCCCAGTCCCCTGCTATTTCCGGCAGATTATTTATGTCTTCCTTAGTGAATACAAAACCAAAATAGTTATTCAATTGGTCTGCCATGTCCTTGTTCCCCATGATCAATTCACCTGTTTCTGACTGCAAGGGACCTACATTTATTTTAACTAATCTTTTTCTCTTCACATATCTATAAAAACGTTTGCAGTCAGTTTTTATGTTCCCTGCCAGTTTTCTTTCATAATCTATTTCTCTTTCCTAATTAAGCCAGTTGTCCTCCTCTGCTGGACTCTGGATTTCTGCCAGTCCCCTGGTAGGCTGCTTTTTCTGGCTAATTTGTATGCTTCATCTTTTGTTTTGATACTATCCCTGATTTCCCTTGTTATCCACGGATGCACTACCTTCCCTGATTTATTATTATTCAGCCAAACTGGGATGAACAATTGTTGTAGTTCATCCATGCAGTCTTTAAATGCCTTCCATTGCATATCCACCGTCAACCCTTTCAGAATCAATTGCCTGTCTATCTTGGCCAATTCACGTCTCATACCCTCAAAGTTACCTTTCTTTAAGTTCAGAACCCTTGTTTCTGAATTAACTATGTCACTCTCCATCCTAATGAAGAACTCAACCATATTATTGTCACTCTAGCCCAAGGGGCCACGCACAACAAGACTGCTAACGAACCCTTCCTCATTACTCAATACCCAGTCTAGAATAGCCTGCTCTCTCGTTGGTTCCTCTGCATGTTGGTTTAGAAAACTATCCCGGATACATTTTCCTCGTGAGTTTAGAAATCCACTCCTCTGTACCTTTGGTACATTTTTTTCCTGATTTTGTAGTTTAAATTGTTGACCAACCTGAGCTTTAAAAAAAAAATCTGACCACGGCCCAGCTGCTGACGTTATAGTAACAGTGAATGTTTTACATCTTCTGGTGGACGTTTTCCTTGTGACTTCAAAAATCCAATCCTCTATAAATGTGGTCCATTATTTCCAGAGTTATATACTAAAATTTATCACCAAACTGACATTTAAAAAAAATATTAATGTTGACCAGCTGCTGACCTCACAATGCCTTTGCTCCTGCCCCAACTGCCTCCTGGCTTTCGTGCATGAGACGCGGACGCTTCATTTCCAGAACATTCTGAACGCGTGACGCACGGTTGCATTTCGCTCTCTCTGTCTCTCCCCCCTCTCTCTCTCCCATCTCTCTTACTCCCCATGTCTCCCCCCCCCCTCTCTCTCTCTCTCTCTCTCTCTCTCTCTCTCTCTCTCTCTCTCTCTCTCTCTCTCTCTCTCTCTCTCTCTCTCTCTCTCTCTCTCTCTCTCTCTCTCTCCCCCCCCCTCTCCCTCTCTCTCCGCCCTCTCTCGCTCCACCCTCCCTCTCACTCTCCCCCTTCCTCTCTCCTCCTTCCTCTCTCCTCCCATCTCTCTCACCCCTCCCCCCCCCCCCCCCCCCCTCCCGGGTTTGCATTTGGTCTAGTAGACTTTATATCTCTATGGTAGAATGGAAAGTAATCAAAATGTGCGATTAAAAAGTGCACGTGAGTTAATGGACCAAACAGATCTAAGCTAAATTTTAATATAAAATTGCAAAAATGTAAGCCTACAAGTAACAGACAAAATGTGTAGATCACCTCTGAAAAGTACATAGTTACAATATCACTTGTTTTAGTGACTGAAATGATTTTTTTTTTAAATTAACTAGATCCTAGAAAACCAATACCTATTGGCGAAAAACAAGTCCAGGCTTTATGTGTTGGGCTTCAGCCCCGTCCTACCCTTTGGGCTTCTACCCCATCCTAACTTAATTGTGCGTGTGTGCGCGCGCGCGCGCGCGCGTGTGTGTGTGTGTGTGTGTGTGTGTGTGTGTGTGTGTGTGTGTGTGTGTGTGTGTGTGTGTGATGAGTGTGATGAGTGTGTGTGTGTGTGATGTGTGTGTGTGTCAGTTGTTTGCGTGTGTGGGAGGGAAGGAGAGAAGGGGCGAAGGGAGGGAGTGAGGGAAGTAGAGAAAGAATGGAGGGAGGGAGGGAGGGAGGGAATGAGATAAATAAGGGAGCGAAGGAGCGACGGAAGGGAAGGGAGTGAAGAAGGGAGGAAGGGAAGGGAAGGAGAGAAGGGCGGGAGAGGGCCGGCGGCGGGAGCGGATGCCGGAGTCCGGGCAGACGGGTGTGAGCTGAGGCCGAGGATTCTAAACGATGCTCCAATCCCCGGTCCGGCCGTCTTGGTATTTTTCCGTGTCTCCCCGGGGAGAGAGAGGGCGTGGAGTGTGTGAAGCACGGCGACTGAATGGGCGGGAGCGCTGACCTGGGACCGTGAGGGACCTCCCCCTCTCCTCCTTCTCCATTCCCCCCCACACCCCCTCCCCGTCTACCACTTTCTTCCCCCTCCACCCGTCTACTCTCTCTCCACCCCTCTCTCCCCCTCCACCCGGAGTAGATCTACCTGAGCCGAGAGTATATTACTCCATAGATCCTTGAGCGGAGCTTCGGATTACTCCAGCACGGGGCCCTCCTTGGGCGCGGGGCCCAATTAGGAGCAATCGATCCAATCGACTTAAGGTCGGCCCTGGCTGCACCGGCACCCGGACCTCTCCCTCCCCCTCATCCGCTCTTGCCCTCCTCCCACCCCTGGCCGCGGGATAGACGGCCCGGGGTCTGCAAGTGTGCAACCAGTCCGGATGCTGGGTCAGAAGAAGGGCCCGCTGTGCTGGCAGCCAGAGTAAATGCTTACCTGCTGTTCATTGCGTGTACTCCAGTTGGCGTTGCGTGGCAACAGTGACCTCGACTGCGTGCAACCTCCCTATAACCAATTTTGTAGCGGAGATTTAGACAGATTTTTTCCTATTTTCAAAATCCGTGGAAATCCTCGGATCCGCGGAGAAATCTCATGCCGGTTCCTGTCAAAGCAGCAGAATACCACCGAGTGGGGCCGTCAGCGGTGGCAGCCTCGCCAACTCGTCTGTCTTTTTGTATTTTCTATTATTTTTAGTGTGTTTAAAAATTGTTTGTGTTAATGTTCTCTGGTTTGTTTTATGTGGGGCAGGGGGAGAGGGGGAGAGGGGGAGAGGCACCTTTTTTTTCAATCTTATATCTTGCCGGAGATGTGATTTTTTTCCCGATCGTATCTCCGGTCGCTCTGTGGCATGACATCATGGAGCTGGAGGCCTCGCTCGGGACTAACCTTGAGACCCACCGTGGGGCCGTGGACTTACCATCGGAGCCGATCCCTTGCCTGGGTTCGACGCTCCAGCCGCGGCCTGTGGATTTCAACACTGAGGAGTTCGCAGTCTTGGGTAGAGACTGATGTCAGGAAGCCGCAAGGTGCAGGAGGTTCGACTAGCCCCGACCCGGGGTCTGATCGCCCGGCGCGGGGAGCTGATATCCCAATGCGGGAGCTTGATCGCCCCAACGCGGAGGGCCCGACCGCCGGCTACGGGAGCCAAGATCGCCCCAACAACGGAATGTTCAAGTGCCCCGACTACGGGAGAACAAAGAAGGGAAAAGATTGAACTTTTTTTTTTGCCTCCCATCACAGCGAGGAGTGTGGAGGAGTCACTGTGGTGGATGTTCATGTTAAAATGTATTTTGTGTGTCTTGTTGCTTTTTATTAGTATGACTGTAGGGCAAATCAAATTCTTCATATATGTTGCACAATATACTTGGCTAATAAATTACGATTATTATGATGATTAGGCCATTCGGCCCATCGAGTCAATCTTTCTCTCTCAACCCCATTCTCCTGCCTTCTATGATATAGTTGGGATCACGGAGACATGGTTCCAGGGTGACCAAGGCTAGGAGCTGAACATCCAGAGATATTCAATATTCAGGAGGGATAGACAGAAAGGGAAAGAAGGTGGGGTAGCGTTGCTGGTTAGAGAGCAGATTAACGCAATAGAAAGGAAGGACGTTAGCTTGGAGGATGTGGAATCGATATGGGTAGAGCTGCGAAACACGAAGGGGCAGAAAACGCTAGTGGGAGTTGTGTACAGGCCACCTAACAGTAGTAGAGGAGTTGGGGATGGCATCAAACAGGAAATTAGAAATGCGTGCAACAAAGGTAAAACAGTTATAATGGGTGACTTCAATCTACATATAGATTGCGTGAATCAAATTGGCAAGGGTGCTGAGGAAGAGGGTTTCTTGGAATGTATGCGGGATAGTTTTCTAAACCAATATGTAGAGGAACCAACGAGAGAGCACGCTATTCTAGATTGGGTATTGAGTAATGAGGAAGGGTTAGTTAGCAGTCTTGTTGTGCGTGGCCCCTTGGGCAAGAGTGACCATAATATGGTTGAGTTCTTCATTAGGATGGAGAGTGACATTCATAAACAAGCGTCCTGAACTTAAAGAAAGGTAACTTAATGGGTTGACGGTGGATATGCAATGGAAGGCATTTAAAGACTGCATGGATGAACTACAACAATTGTTCATCCCAGTTTGGCAAAAAAATAAATCAGGGAAGGTAGTGCATCCGTGGATAACAAGGGAAATCAGGGATAGTATCAAAACAAAAGATGAAGCGTACAAATTAGCCATAAAAAGCAGCCTACCAGAGGATTGGGAGAAATTCAGAGACCAGCAGAGGAGGACAAATGGCTTAATTAGGAAAGGGAAAATAGATTATGAAAGAAAATTGTCAGGGAACATAAAAACTGACTGCAAAAGCTTTTATAGATATGTGAAGAGAAAAAGATTAGTTAAAACAAATGTAGGTCCCTTGCAGTCAGAAACAGGTGAATTGATCATGGGGAACAAGGACATGGCAGATCAATTGAATAACTACTTTGGTTCTGTCTTCACTAAGGAAGACATAAATAATCTGCCGGAAATAGCAGGGGACCGGGGGTCAAATGAAATGGAGGAACTGAGTGAAATCCAGGTTAGCCGGGAAGTGGTGTTAGGTAAATTGAATGTAGTAAAGGCCGATAAATCACCAGGGAAGGATAGGCTGCACCCCAGTGTACTTAAGGAAGTAGCTCCAGAAATAGTGGATGCATTAGTGATAATTAGATTCTGGAGTAGTTCCTGAGGATTGGAGGTTAGCTAATGTCACCCCAAAAGGGAGGGAGAGAGAAAACGGGTAATTACAGACCAGTTAGTCTAACATCGGTAGTGGGGAAACTGCTAGAATCAGTTATTAAAGATGGGATAGCAGCACATTTGGAAAGTGGTGAAATCATTGGACAAAGTCAGCATGGATTTATGAAAGTTAAATCATGTCTGACGAATCTTATAGAATTTTTCGAGGATGTAACTAGTAGAGTGGATAAGGGATAACCAGTGGATGTGTTATATCTGGACTTTCAGAAGGCTTTCGACAATGTCCCACATAAGAGATTAGTATACAAACTTAAAGCACACGTTATTGGGGGTTCGGTATTGATGTGGATAGAGAACTGGCTGGCAGACAGGAAGCAAAGAGTAGGCGTAAACGGGTCCTTTTCACAATGGCAGGCAGTGACTAGTGGGGTACCGCAAGGCTCATTGCTGGGATCCCAGCTATTTACGATATATATTAATGATTTGGACGAGGGAATTGAATGCAACATCTCCAAGTTTGCGGATGACACGAAGCTGGGAGGCAGTGTTAGCTGTGAGGAGGATGCTAGGAGGCTGCAAGGTGACTTGGATAGGTTGGGTGAGTGGGCAATTCCATGGCAGATGCAGTATAATGTGGATAAATGTGAGGTTATCCACTTTGGTGGCAAAAACAGGAAAGTAAACTATTATCTGAATGGTGTCCGATTAGGAAAGGGGGAGATGCAACGAGACCTGGGTGTCATGGTACACCAGTCATTAAAAGTAGGCCTGCAGGTGCAGCAGGCAGTGAAGAAGGCGAATGGTATGTTAGCATTCATAGCAAAAGGATTTGAGTATAGGAGCAGGGAGGTTCTACTGCAGTTGTACAGGGTCTTGGTGAGACCACACCTGGAGTATTGCGTACAGTTTTGGTCTCCTAATCTGAGGAAATACATTCTTGCCATAGAGGGAGTACAGAGACGGTTCACTAGACTGATTACTGGGATGTCAGGACTTTCATAAGAAGAAAGACTGGATAGACTCGGTTTCTACTCGCTAGATTTTAGAAGATTGAGGGGGGATCTTATAGAAACTTACCAAATTCTTAAGGGGTTGGACAGGCTAGATGCAGGAAGATTGTTCCCGATGTTGGGGAAGTCCAGAACAAGTGGTCACAGTTTAAGGATAAGGGGGAAATCTTTTAGGACCGAGATGAGGAAAACATTTTTCACACAGAGGGTGGTGAATCTCTGGAATTCTCTGCCACAGAAGGTAGTTGAGGACAATTCATTGGCTATATTTAAGAGGGAGTTAGATGTGGATACTGAGTTGGATGATCAGCCATGATCATATTGAATGGCGTTGCAGGCTCGAAGGGCCGAATGGCCTACTCCTGCACCGATTGTCTATGTTTCTCTAACCCCTGACACACAAACTAATCAGGAACCTGACAATCTCCGCTTTAAAAGGAGTGGCACGGTGGTGCAGCGGTAGAGTTGCTGCTTCACAGCGCCAGAGACCCGGGCACCATTCTGACTATGCGTGCTGTCTGTATGGAATTTGCACGTTTACCCCATGACTGCGTTGGTTTTCTCAGTCGCATTCCTCCCGCATTCCAAAGGCATGCAGGTTTGTAGCTTAATTGGCTTCTGTTAAATTGTCCCTAATTTGCATAGGATGGAGCTAGTGTACGGGGTGATCACTGGTCAGCAAGGACTCGGTGGGCCAAAGGGCTTGTTTCCACGCAGTATCTCTGCAATCTAAACAATGCCCGGTGATTTGTCTGTGGCAGCGAATTCCACAGATTCACCACCCTCCGACTAAATCAGTTCCTCGTCATCTCCTTTCTGAAGGCATGGGTGGGAAAGGCAGAGTGGTTTAGGAGCCAGATGTGGGCATGTGGGACTAGCTTCGATAGGCATGGCTGTGTGTTTCTGTGCTGTGGGACTGACGGGGCTCAACAGGGTAGTAGTTTGAAACTTCAGCCTGCAGCAACCCAGGAGAACTGTGTTCCAGACGCTTCATTAGTTTATTGTTCTGCACATCGACCGGGAGGCGATGAAATCACCCGTTCCATCAAGCGCACCCACCAGAGCAAACAGTGTACATACGATGATGACAAACACAATAAATGCAGTATCCGGTGCAGAACAGTGCCAGTCTGTTTTGCAGAAAATCGGGGGCAGCAGACGAGAAGGTCCAAAGGGTGACCACCGAAGCTGTCCGTGTGGAGTTTGCACACTCCCCCCCCCCCCCCCCCCCCCCCCGTGGTAGACCGGGTGCGGGTTGGGGTAGGGGAGACGAGCTCAGTCTTCCAAGCTTCAATCCGAGCTCAGCCTTCCTCCCGCACAACCCAGCGCCGACGGGCTGAGTGCCGCCGCATTCCTCCCCAGACAACTGAGGGGGGAAATACAGAAGAAACCTCTTCCAACCCCCTTAATCCCTCAGGGAATGCCCCTGCCCTGCCTATGAAATCAAGCCGTCAGAATTGTGCATGATCGGTTTGCATTATTCTTGTTTTTAATATATACTAGACTACGTGGGACCCGTTGGGTCGTGTCCCCTCAACGCGCGGTTGCGGGGGATGGGGCAGCCTGCGGCACCACACACACACCACCCCCCCCCCCCCCCCCCCCACACACACACACGCTAACCATTCCCATTGATATTATATGAATATTATTTATTCACTCCTTTTACCCCATACCCCGCCCTATCCACTCACGTATAGCCCCCAACTCACAGGAGCGGCTAGAGGGGGAGGGAGGTAGACATAGAGGGACACATAGGCACAAAGAGGGACACAGAAGCACAAAGAGGGACGTAAAGCCACAGAGGGAGGGGGGGGGGGGGCGAGAGAGAGAGATGGGGGGGGGGGGGGGGGGGAGAAGGGAGACACCTGAGCCGAGGCGCGAGTGAATGTCCACCAAAGGAGCACCGCTAGTTGGGCCGACACAGTCTTCAGCTATGATCTTTGGTCTTCAGTCGACAGGGCGACTTTTGAACAAAGTGGGAGGAGGGAGGGGTGGGAGGAGACGGCAGGAAGGTCGATCCATTGTCACGTCATCAGCGAACAACAGGCGTTTTGATTTCAAAGTTTGATCGGATTGGTGAACATTTTTATTAATAACTCAAGAAATAAAGCACAACATTTTCAGGTCGGCCGATTTCAGGCTCCAGGGGGTAAATCTCTTCCAAAATATGTAAACATTTTCCCATTCGCCAGTCGTTTTTTCGAGATGTGAAAACACACAAACAAATAAATACACACACACACACATCCAGGATCAGAGTTTTATAGTTACAAGGATATAGAGGAAAGCTTAAAAAAAGACATTTGTTTCATTGGAATACAACTTGGCTCCATCAGATTAATGAGCAAAAGTCCTTGTTTAGCGTATCCGGAGTCTTGTGGGCGTCCACGGGTGGAGAGCGAGATCCCACCGTTCGGAGTCGAGGGGGAGCGGCCGGGGAACGGGAAGCGGTGACTCCGGATTAATACTGACGGCTTTCGCCAACGAGAAGACAGACGAATGACAAAGAGCAGCATCTGTGGAGAATATGGATAGGTGACGTTTCGGGTCGGGACCCTTCTTCAGAGTGACACGATGTTAACAGATGAGGGGGTGATCGGCAGATGAGTGAAGTAAGTGACAGAGGCGAGAGAAAATAAGGAGATAAAAGGGTGTGAGATAGGGAGAGGAATGTATATGTGCAGCTTTAAGGGACATTGGTCAGGTAGCATTTGGAGTATTGCATACAGTTCTGGTCACTCCATTACAGGGCTGATGTGGGGGCTTCGGGGAAGGTGCAGAGTGGTTTACCAGATTAGTTTAAAAACAAGGAATTGCAGATGCTGGTTTACAAAAAAGGACACAAAGTGCTGGAGTAACTCAGTGGGACAGGCAGCATCTCTGGAAAGAAGGGTCAAGACTGAAGAGGGTCTTAACCCAAAATGTTACTCATTCCTTCCAGCAATTTGTGTCTACTTAAACAGTGCCTATCCACTTCACAGTGTGCCAGCAGGCTGGAGGAGCGGGCAAAGTTCATGTCACAGAGGGGACAGATGAAGGGGCGCTGGCCGGTGTTGACCCGCCGGTGCTCCAGGCGGGTGAAGCCCTTATCACAGGACGGGCAGGGGAAGGGACGCTCACCGCTGTGGGTACGCCGGTGCTGGCACAGGCTGGACATGAGGGTGAAACCCTTGCCACACTCAGTGCATACAAAGGGTCTCTCTCCGGTGTGTATCCACCGTAGTGTGGGGGGGGGGGGGACAAGTGGGGATGGGAGATTGGGGGGTGGGGTGAGTAGATAGAGGGATGAGTGGGGGGGGGGGGTGAGTGGAGGGGGGGTGAGTGGGGGAGGGGTGAGTGAGCAGGAGGGGTGAGTAGGTGGGGGGGGGTGAGTGGATGGTTTCACCCGCTGGTGCTGCCACAGGCTGGACATGCAGGTGAAATCCTTGCCACACTCAGCGCACTCAAAGGGTCTCTCTCCAGTGTGTATCCGCTGTTGCTCCCGCAGTCCCCGTGCGTTCTTGGAACGCTTGCCGCAGTAGGAGTGGCTGCTCGCCGGCGTGGGTCCGCCGGTGCTGCCGCAACCCCCGCGAGCTGTTAAACGCCTCACTGCAGTACGGGCAGTCGTAGGGCTGGCCATTGGTGTGCACGCGCTGGTGAGACAGGGCGTGGGAGGCCACGGCAAAGCTCTGTCCGCACACCGGGCTGGGGAAAGGATGGTCGCCGGCGTGCACCCGCTGGTGGGACAGCAGCCTGGAAGAGCTGGCGAAGCCCTTGCCGCACTGGGCGCAGGTGAAGGGACGCTCGCCGGTGTGGGTGCGCTGGTGCACCAGCAGATAGGTGGAACGGGTGAAGCCCTTGCCACACTGTGCACAGGTGTAAGGGCGCTCGCCGGTGTGGTTGCGCTGGTGTACCAGCAGGCTGTGGGACTGGGTGAAGCCCTTGCCGCAGTTGCTGCAGGTGTAGAGCCGCTCTCTAGTGTGCAGGAGCTTGTGCGCCTTCAGGTCCCGCGGCGACTTGAAGCCTTTGCTGCAGTTGGAGCAGGTGAAGGGCCGCTCACTGCTGTGCACCTGCTGGTGCTGCTGCAGCGCCGACAACCGGGAAAAGCTCATCCCGCAGGTGGAGCAGTCATAGGGCTTCTCGCCCGTGTGCACCCGTCGGTGGCGCTTCAGGTCATACGCCCTCTTGAAGCTCTTGCCGCAGTCGGAGCAGGTAAAGGGCATGTCGCCGGAATGCATCCGCTGGTGCTCCAGCAGATAGGTGGAGTTTGTGAAGCCCTTGCCGCACTGCATGCAGGTGTAGGGGTGCTCGCCGGTGTGGGTGTGCTGGTGCTTCAGCAGGCTGGTGGAGCAGGTGAAGCCCTTGCCGCACTGGGCGCAAGTGTAGGGACGCTCGCTGATGCGAGTGCGCTGGTCGCACTCATAACGCTTCTCCTTGTTGTGCCCCGTCATGTGGTCCTCCATTGAAGCTCCGTCCACAGCAACGGCTCCTAAACCCTGCAGGAGGGGAACACAGAGGGTCATCAAGCTGGCAAACAGGACATTACTAATGCGTCAACATTACTAGCGATTGAAGTGGGGGGGGGGGGGGGAGGGGAGGGCAGGGGGGTGAGAGTGGGGGCAGGCTCTGGGTGAAAAAAACCTTTTCACCCAGAGAGTTGTGAGTGGAGGCCAAGTCACTGGATGGATTTAAGAGAGAGTTAGATAGTGCTCTAGGGGCTAGTGGAGTCAAGGGATATGGGGAGAAGGCAGGCACGGGTTATTGATAGGGGACGATCAGCCATGATCATATTGAATGGCGGTGCTGGCTTGAAGTGCCGAATGGCCTCCTCCTGCACCTATTTTCTGCGTTTCTAGGTGGAGGTGAGCGTGGGGGCTGAGGGAGGAGAGGGCAAGGAGGCACTGAGAGGGGGGTGCGGAAGCAAGTGGGTGAAGGGGGGCCGCACCGACCTGTGGCATCGAGCATCTGGGCACCGCGTCGAAGCGCCCGCCCGCAGTCCACCAACCAGCTGCCCTGCACTGTACCCCCGCCCTGCGTTAGTCTGACACACACACGCCATGCACAACCGGCGCTCTGACGTCATCCCCAATCCGAGGGGGAGTGCCGACACCGTCCCGCCAGTGATTGGCGCTGAATCACGTGGGGGGCGGCATGCAGCTTGGGAAGAAGGTCACAGAGAGCTGGAGTAAGTCAGCGGGTCAGGCAGCATCTGAGGGGAACGTGGATGATGACGTTTCACAGAAACATAGACAATAGGTGGAGGAGTAGGCCATTCGGCCCTTCGAGCCAGCACCGCCATTCACTGTGATCATGGCTGATCATCCCCAATCAGTACCCCATTCCTGCCTTTTCCCCATATCCACTGACTCCGCAATCTTTAAGAGCCCTGTCTAGTTCTCGCTTGAAAGTATCCAGAGATACAGGGTGCCGGCAGTCCCCCTCGGATTGGGGATGACTTCAGGGCGCCAGTCGTGCGTGGCGTGTGGGTGCCAGACGTTACTGCGCAGGGCGGGGGATACTTTCAAGATAATCCATACACTACTGTTCTTTAAATGCCAGACATTGCCTGATACAATTTAAAGTATTGCATAGGTTGTACTACTCAAAGACCAAATTGAACTGTCTCTCCTCTCTGTGATAAATGTCACTTCCAAGAAGCCACCCTAACTCATTATTTTGTATCCTGTATAAAAATACAAAACTTCTGGATGGGAATATTCAATATCATTTCTAAAACACTTAAAATTCAATTGGAGTCAGAATCAAAATTAATAATATTAGGAATGTCAGAGGGCTGCCCTAATTTAACGATATCTCAAAGACGCTTCCTTGACAATGGTTTAATAACTGCGAAGAGTGGCGGGCATGTGGAACGAGCTGCCGGAGGGAGGCAGATACAATCACAATCTTTAAAAGGCGTTTCGACAGCTTCATAAGTCACTACAGCAGAATTCCAATGAGTGGGGTTGTCAGCGATGGCAGACTCGCCAACGGTCTGTCTGTCTGTCTTTTCCTCTTTTTAGCTATTTTCAGTATGTTTTTAAAAAATGGTGTTAATGTTTTCTGGTTTGTTTTTTTTATTGGGGAAAGAGGGCGAGAGAGAAAAGCTGGAAAGGGCACAGAGATTTAAGGACATAATGAGCTGAAGGGTCTGTTTTGTGGATGGCTGAAGGGGCGGTATGGACGTTCTGGGATGAAGGATCTTTATGCGGTGGGTTGTGGGGCCATTGCAGGCCGAAAATACTTTTCTTGGGCAAGTACAGGCATTCCGTCCAAAGGGACTGTTTTGGGGATGGATGTGGGGCTAGGACGGGTGTTGGGGCAGAATGGACTGTTCCCGCCCAGTTGAAGGGCCGAAGTTACATAGAAAATAGGTGCAGGAGGTGGCCATTCGGCCCTTCGAGCTAGCACCGCCATTCATTGTGATCAATGGCTGATCGTCCCCTATCAATAACCCGTGCCTGCCTTCTCCCCATATCCCTTGATTCCACTAGCCCTTAGAGCTCTATCTAACTCTCTCTTAAATCCATCCAGTGATTTGGCCTCCAATGCCCTCTGTGGCAGGAATTCCAGGTGTTGTGGGCTGAAGGGACTTTTCCTGGGCTACTACTGGTGTTGTGGGCCGAAGGGCCTGGTTTCTGGGGGGCTAGTACTGACATTGTGGAAAGACAGGACTGCTATTGAGCCATGTGGCTGCATATATTGCAATTTAGCATTTACCTCTGGCTAGCTACGTGGAATTACATTTCCCCATGGCTAAAATGGTTTCTTTGCATTCTCGGCATCAGTTTAAGTATTCATCCCACGTGCTGAAGTTAATAAATCAGCTAATTTTGGCAGGTCGGGAATGTTGTAGACCCAGCATTTCATGTGACTTTTGAGTTTGTCAGTGTGTTTTCTGGATTTAGTTGTAAACTGTCACCAGACTGCAGATATGCATGGAAGCGAGAATAATTTCTTATCATTTCAGGGGATGGTTAGCATTTTCTTTCATTATTGATAGCACAACATTCCGAAGAAAATTTGCTTTATTTGTTACATAAGGCACAAATGCGTTGAGGCTTTATTTAAAAAAAAACACTTTAAAATGTCTTTAGGTTTTTGGGCCAGTCGCAGCCAGCTGGTACTGTGAGCAGTGTGCTCACTTTGCATTTTCACTTGGGTACAGTATGAATGAGAAGATGCTGGTACTGTTGATTGTCCGCTCCTCGACAGGGCAAAGGCCATGTTAGGGACACTTGTCCATCCGTTTCCCACCACGGATGGCTGACCTGCTGAGTTATACCGGCACTTTGGAGGGGAATGGACAGACGACGTGTTGTGTCTGGACACTGCTGTTCCTCCAGCTTGCGTCTCACCTCACTCTGGCAATGCAGGAGGCCCAGGACAGAAAGATCAGTGTGGGAGTGGGAAGGGGAGTTAAAATGGTTGGCAACCGGGAGATTCAGCAGGCCTTGGCGGACCGAGTGCAAGTGTAGGGTGAAATGCACGCCTAGTCTAGATACAAGGGGAGAGAGTGCATGTGTGAGAGAGTGCAAGAGAGAGAGAGAGCGTGTGTGTATGTGAGAGCGAGAGGGAGTGTGTGGGAGAGAAAACAAGAGAGAGAGAGAGAGGGTGTGTGTGCGCACGAGAGAGAGGAACGTGTGTGTGAGAGAGAGAGCAAGAGAGAGAGAGGAGTGTTTGTGAGAGAGAGGGGGAGTGTGTGTAAGAGAGGGAGAGGAGTATGCGTGTGTGCGCATGAGAGAGAGGAGTATGTGTGTGCGCGCGTGAGAGAGAGGTGGTGTGGAAGAGGGATGGAAGAGACTTGGGGAGGGGGGTAAGCTATTTATTTCTGCGTGGGAGAGGCACCAGAGAGAAGGGGTGTCGAGGGAGTGTGAGAGAGAGACAGGGAGCGACAGAGGGAGTGTGTGTGCGAGAGGCGCGGGAGGGTGGGGTGCAGTGAATTTGGGTACGAGTAGGGAGATTGGAGGAAGAGGGGATAGTGTGGGGAGGGGGGAAAGTGTGGGGAGAGGCGGGGAGGGGCGAGAGAGGAGGGAGGGGCGAGAGAGGGGAGAGAGGGGGGAGAGGGGAGAGTGTGGGGAGGGGGAGGGAGTGTGGAGGGAGAGAGATGAATGTATATGTGCCACTTGAAGGGACATTGGCGAGTTGGGAGTGAGAAATTGCGAGAGACCATGCCTGAGGGAGCGTAGCGACCGGGGGGGGGGGGGGGGGGGGGGGTGCGGGAGGGGGGTGTGGGAGGGAGATGTCCCCAATCCCATTGGTACGGAGCTGTTGCATTTTTCAGCTTGAAATTGGGCAATCTGGTGCATACTGTAGCAAGTCTTTAAACTTGCACTTGAATGCTTTAAATTGGATTAGCTATGAATAAGGTTAGGCTAAATTACATTCCTAGTTACGTCCCACAGTAGAGCCAAGCTCTGATCAACAGGTGCAGCACATGAATGATCTTAGAGTATTCATGTATGGAAATCAGATTATAATCAAGCACTTGGCCCATGTTGTCCAACCTGGGTCTCACTGCACACCTGGTACTACTCTTGACCCTGACTCCAGTTACATATCTTCTCTCATTCCTGACCCTGAGTCCAGCCTTACACCTGGCCCCCTATTCTACCCTGATCATAGCTGCTTAGGTTCCCAGTGCTGAACACTCCCATTGTCCCAGCTTTGACTGCACACCTAGAACTATTCCAGACATTGACTCTGGATGAACACTTGGCCTTGCTGCTAGCCCCTCTACACTGACAATATATCTGGCCTAACATAAAGCCCCATATCTGACCCCCTGGACTGGACCTATTACATTTAAGTTCTCAGGTGCTTATCTAATGCGGTAATCTTTTATGGGGCACTTCACAGGCCAAATTTTGTATAACAAAATTTGCTACACCCATTGGCTTCCTTGTTATCTAACATGCTAGTTACTTTGGCAGAAGTCATCAATTGGTTGAACACAATTTCTCATTCATAAAATTATACCCACTCAGCTGCATATGTATTCTGTTACCATTTCCTTCATTTTCAAACAAACTGTCCTGAAGTAATTTTCACCCCCAATATTTTCCGTATTTTGCTGTCTTCCTCTCAGCTGGGACTTTTCCAATAACTATATATTTAAGCAATATTATTCTATAAATGCGATCTTGAGAGTACATAATATTTTCTGTGGTATTCATAACACAACAATGATAAAAAGATCCTGGTTCAAGCTAAAACTGAAGACAAATAATAACCTCCTCACACATTCCCCAGCAAGTATCTCTGTGACTCCTTTAAAATATTCCCCTTCTTTGAACAAGCTCTTAAACATCACATCTGAATCAGTTTCCATCTGATTACATTCCTTGAGGATGTTCATCTACGTGTTCAATTAATAAAACAACAAGATTGGGGACATTTCTATTCAACCTATCAAAGGAATTTGGGGAGGGGGGGGGGGGGTTTAGAAATAGTCACTGAGGTAAACAAACTTAATAGTTGAGTGGCAAATGACAATAGTGCTACCTTCCCACTATTTAACTGAAGGAAATAATGGGATATCGGGGCTGTATGTTGTGACAGACAGCCTGACACCTTGCATGTCATTTTAATATTACACTTATCACATCCCTCTCGATATTCCGGATTAATAAATTAAGGTTTTGTCAACTAATTACAAATCAGGCTAATTACAAATCAATACCATTAGCCAACTCCGAAACACGAAGCGCTGAGAATTGGGATCCAGACATCACGGACAACTGGCTTCAGTTCCCCGCTCACATCTGGCAGTGCTCTCTTTCTGAACCAGGGGTCACGGAGCATTTTTGAAAGTGGGGGGGCGGGGGAGCTGAGCACCGCTCATTACTGGCCTAGGGGGTACCCGGCGAGGGAGTGGAGCAACCGAGTGGGGGGAGGATGTGGGAGAGGGGTGTCCCCCCTCCCACGGTAGGGACTTTTTGAAATTTTATGTATTAAAATCATGTTTTAATGCATTGGAGAAGTATGATTTCAACGTTTTTTGTTTGAAGTATTTTTAAGAGGTAACTTTTTAAGGGGTAGACAAGAGGTAACTTTTTCCACGCAAAGGGTGGTGGGTGTATGGAACAAGCTGCCAAAGGAGGTAGTTGAGGCTGGGACTATCCCAACATTTAAGAAACAGTTAGACTGATACATGGATAGGACAGGTTTGGAGGTATATGGACCAAAAGCAGGTAGCGTAGCTGGGACATGTTGGTGGGTGTGCGCAAGTTGTGCTGAAGGGCCTGTTTTCACACTGTATCACTCAATGATTACATTATACCTCCACCATGCATGAATGCTTCAAAATCAAGAGGTCAAGTTTTATTGCCATATACTCAAGCATGGAAACATAGAAAATAGGTGCAGGAATAGGTCATTCGGCCCTTCGAGCCAGCACTGCCATTCAATATGATCATGGCTGTTCATCTAAAATCAGTACCTCTTTCCTGTTTTTTCCCCATATCCCTTGATTTCACTAGCCCCAAGAGCTAAATGTAATTCTCTCTTGAAAACATCCAGTGAATTGGCCTCCACTGCCTTCTGTGGCAGAGCATTCCACAGATTTACAACTCTCTGCGTGAAGAAGGTCTGTCCTCATCTCAGTCCTAACTGGCCTACCCTTTGTTTTTAAACGGTGACCCCTGGTTCTGAACTCCCCCAACACCGGGAACATGTTTCCTGCAGTTACAGTAAGTGAAAATCTAGCAGGCAAGCAGGATGCTTTCTCCAACCACCCCCATTTGAAGGCCTCTATTTTCCACCGTACCCAGTGCTTGATACTTACTTCCAGCAGCCACTGGTTGTCCTCCAGGATGCACCCAGCTGCAGCCTGATCCACGCCGATCAACTGGGCAAATTTGGCACAGACACTCACAGCAGCGGTGCAATGCTTCCGACGGCCCTGAGGCTTGCACTGAGGCTGCTCGATGGCTGGAGTGCAAGCCTCCAACGGCCCTGAGGCTTGCATTGAGGCTGTTCCATGGATGGAGCTGCAGTGAGCAACTCGCCAGCCCGGCAAACACTTGCCAGTCCCGGCTCCCCGTCCGCATCTGTCTCTGCCACTGGTTCTGCTTCCATCCCTCCTTCAGCCCTGGCTCTCCAACACCCGCGGCTCATACACTTGATACGAGTTTTGATCACAGAATTTCTCACGACGGAACGTGATAAATTTGTGATCAGCGTAAAAGCGTGAGAATTTGGCCCAATGCGTGATTCTCATGCTCAATTCGTGAGAGTTGGCAGCCCTGCATTTGGAGTATTGCATACAGTTCTGGTCACTCCATTACAGGACTGATGTGGAAGCTTTGGGGAGGGTGCAGAGGTGGTAAACCAGATAGGATTAAAAAACAAGGAACTGCAGATGCTGGTTTTCAAAAAAGGACACAAATTGCTGGAGTAACTCAGCAGGAGAGAAGGAAAGTGTGTGCCGTGGCCTCCAGCTACCAGGCGGCGCTACAGTGAGAGGGCCAGATACGCTGCGCAGTGACCTCCAGCCACCAGGGGGCAATACAGTGAGGGTCAGATACGCTGCGCCGTGGCCTCTCGCCACCAGGGGGCGCTACAGTGAGAGAGCCAGATACGCTGCGCCGTGGCCTCCCGCCACCAGGTGGCAATACAGTAAGGGTCAGATACGCTGCGCCGTGGCCTCCCGCCACCAGGGGGCGCTACAGTGAGAGAGCTAGATACGCTGCGCCGTGGCCTCCCACCACCAGGGGGCGCTACAGTGAGGGTCAGAAACGCTGCACAGTGACCTCCCGCCACCAGAGGGCAATACAGTGAGAGGACCAGATGGTGCTTCCTTCCCTCCCCCCCCTGGGGTCGCCGGCCGCAGGATCGCCCTCAGGAAGGGAGGAGAGGGTGGGGAAAGGACGCGGGGCTAGACGGTGGCGTCTGTTCCCACCTGAGTTCCCGGCGCTTGATGACAGTGATTGGCGGTCGGTGCCGCCTGTGGTCTTGTCCCGTCGTGGTCCATTCGCCCCGCCCTCACGTGACGCTCGTCCGACGTCAAGGCGCTGGTCCGACGTGCGTACAGTTAACGTCACCGACGTGCGGCTCCACGAGATTCCCGGATGCTGGGCGCCCCCCACCGAAGTTCACCTCTATAGGTAGTGGGGTCACGACCCATGACCCGTACTGTTGCTACACTACTCCAAATGGATTACACGCGATGAACTGCAGGTAGGCACTTACCATTGTTTCCAGCGTAGCGGGCCCGTTAAAACCCGACGAAAATGTCAATTTTTGCGCTGCAAATAATTATGGAAATCGGGATAAGCGTGTGAGGCATTTAGCCGACTTCACAATTCCAAAAGTGAGGAGAAAGGACGGTAGAGAAGTGAGAGCTGAAGGGACAACAACAGCCAGAGTGCTTAGGGAACATTGGCCGTTTGCTCACTGCATTTCATCAACTAAGGCATTATTTGTGTTTTTTCTTGATTTCTTTGGCATCTAAAAAGTTTCAGAAGTGATAAATCTGGCTGTAAATTTTTTAAATGGCCCATGGTTCTCGTGGGTTTTTACATACAAAATGAAAACGCATCTGAAGAAACTTTTACAGCCAGATTGATCACTTCTGAGAATTTTTAGATACCAAGGGAATCAAGAAAAAACACAAATAATGCCTTACTTGATGAAATGCAGTGAGCAAACGCGATAATTCCCAATATTTTCAATTACGATATCTGCACGGCCAATGTTTACCAAGCACTTTAGCTGCTGTTGCCCCTTCAGCTCTGCTTCTCTTTACCTTCATTTCGCTTCACTTTTGGAATTCTAAAGTTGAGTACCCCCCTTTTTTCCCCCTAAGAAAAAAGTCACAAAAAAACCCCCAATAAAAATCGGGGGAAACGGCTAGTTCTCTGACTCCCGTCCCCGGGCAGGAGTGGCTGAATCTGAACCCAACGGCTGTAACCCCAACACCAGACGCCGCTGTGGCGGAGCCCGCTCCCCTTGCCTGCCCCTGCGCCGGGGCCCAAGCCATTTCCCCCCCCACACCACCCCCGCTGACCGCCGCTCGGCCCACGCCACCCCTGCTGGGCCCACACCACCCCGCTGGGCCCACACCACCCCGCTGGGCGCATGCCACCCCCACTGGGCCCACGCCACCCCCGCTGGGTCCACGCCACCCTCGCTGGGCGCATGCCACCCCCGCTGGGCCCACGCCACCCCCGCTGAC
Source organism: Amblyraja radiata (assembly GCF_010909765.2). Classification (NCBI taxonomy): domain Eukaryota; kingdom Metazoa; phylum Chordata; class Chondrichthyes; order Rajiformes; family Rajidae; genus Amblyraja; species Amblyraja radiata. Next base: position 19,353,143 of record NC_045990.1, read on the forward strand.
ACCCGCTAGGCTCCTGCCACCCCAACTGGGCCCCACCCCCCATCAGTCTGAAGAAGGGTTTCGGCCCGAAACGTCGCCTATTTCCTTCGCTCCATAGATGCTGCTGCACCCGCTGAGTTTCCCCAGCAATTTTGTGTACCTGGGCCCACGACACCTTCATCTTCGCCCCCCCCCGCAAGAAAAGGGGGGATGTGAGAGGGGGGTGAGGGAGAGGAGAGAGAAATGGGGGAGGGGAGAGGGAAAGGGGGATTATCTTGAGGGAGATTGCAAAATTAAGGTATGTTTTAGAGCTATTATATTTTCTCCTCCATATGAATAATATTAAACAATATCAAATAATATCAAACAATTGGAACTGCTTTCTTTTCCTTGATAACAATACTGAAAAATATGAATTCCATAGTTTGTGACATAAATACACATTTTAATGGGATCATTATATACAGATGTAACATTTACATTTTGAGATGGGGGGAGGGGGGGGGGTCTGGGGGCAAATATGCGTCAAGACGATAACCTAATCGTTAAAGAGTTAAAAGATTGCCTAATCGATAAAGAGATGAGAAGAGGAATCAGAGCTGCCAAGGAAAGGTACTCTGAGAAGTTGAGGAGCAAGTTCTCAGCTAATGACTTTTCTTCAGTTTGGAAGGGCATGCAAGAAATCACCAGCTATAAGAGGAAATCCCCCCGCTCTGTGGACTATTGTCAGCTGACGAACGACCTGAATGAGTTTTACTGCAGGCTTGAAAATCAGAAACGTAACCCTAGTACCCCCTCCCCCCACCCTCCCCAACCAACACAGCCAGACCTCAATCTACAAAGAATGGACCCTGCACCCTCTCCTTCCCATTCACCACTTCACACCTACTTAAGGCAAGACTCCAGTATGAAAAGAGTGGACCCTTTCCCACCCCAACCAACACCTCACACCCACTCACAGCCTGACCTCAGTCTGCAAAGACTGGGCCCTTCTACACCCACCCCACTCCAATCACCACTTCACACCCAATGACTGCACCTCCACAGACACCTCTGTCAAGCTTCTCAAGTTTGCGGATGACACAACCTTGATTGGACTGATCCAGGATTGGGATCTCTGTACTCTTTTCAGTTTGACATCTTTCCTATAACATGGTGCCCAGAACTAAACACAATTTTCTAAATGCGGTCTCACCAACGTCTTATACAACTGCAACATGACCTCCCAACTTCTATACTCAATACTCTGACTGATGAAGGCCAAAGTGCCAAAATACTTTTTGACCACTGATATACCTGTGACATGACCTTCAAGGAACCATGCAACCATTTCTCTGCCCACCTGGCTAATTGATCCAGATCCTGCTGCAATTTTTCACAACCATCTTCACTATCTGCAAAACCACTCACTTCTGTATCATCAGCAAACTTGCTAATCTTGCCCTGTTCTGTGACGTTTCACAGAGTGCTGGAGTAACTCAGCGGGTCAGGCAGAGTATAGAAGTTGGGAGGTCATGTTGCAGTTGCATAAGAAGTTGGTGAGGCCGCATTCAGAGTATTGTGTTCAGTTCTGGGCACCATGTTATAGTTAAAATGTCATCAAACTGGAAAGGGTACAGTGAAGATTTATGAGGATGTTGCCAGGACTAGAGGGCCAGAGCTATAGGGAGAGGTTGAGTAGGCTGGGACTCTATTTCATGCAGCACAGGAGGATGAGGGATGATCTAATAGAGGTGAATAGATATGGTTGAGTCTTTTGCCCAGAGTAAGTGAATCGAGGACAGAGGACATAAGTTTAAGGTGAAGGGCAAAAGATTTAATAAGAATCTGTGGGGTATGTTTTTCTCACAAAGGATGGTAGGTGTATGGAACAAGCTGCCAGAGGCAGTAGTTGAGGCAGGGACTATCGCAACATTTAAGAAACAGTTGGACAGGTACATGGATAGAACAGGTTCGGAGGGATATGGATCAAACGTGGGCAGGTGGGACTAGTGCAGATGGGACATGCTGGGCCGAAGGGCCTGTTTCCACACTGTATCACTCCATGACTCTATCTTTCCCTCTCAAACCCATTCTCCTACCTTCTCCCCATTACCTCTGACACCCGTATGAATCAAGAATCTATCAATCTCCTCCTGAAAAATGTCCATTGACTTGACCTCCACAGCTGTCTGTGGCAATGAATTCCACAGTTCACCACCCTCTGACTTAAGAAATTCCTGCTCATCTCCTTACTAAAGGAATGTCTTTTAATTCTGAGGCTGTGGCCACTGGTCCTAGACTCTCCCACTAGTGGAAACATCCTCTCCAAATCCACTCCATCCAGGTTTTTACCAGGCTGGGACAGACGGCAACAGCTTCACACCGTGTCCCAAAGCTTGTAGTCCTGTCCTGCATCACCCAAGGCAGCAGAGACGTTATAGGAGAGGGCAAGCACCGTAACAAAGTAGCTCACGATGGTTTGGGTAACATTCAAGAATGTCTATGCATGTCACATCATGAATATTACTGAAGAACGGTCTTGACCCGAACTATAATCTATACCTTTTCTCCAGAGACGCTGCCTGACCCACTGAGTTACTCCAGCACTCTGTGACATATTACCTATCCATGTTCTCCACAGATGCTGCCTGACTCGCTGAGTTACTCCTGCATTCTGTGAAACGCCGCCTATTCATATTCTCCGCAGATGCTGCCTGACCCACTGAGTTACTCCAGCACTTTGTGACTATTTTCCCTTCACCCATCTGCCCAAGCCCACTCTCCCCCCTCCTTTCCTATGTTCCTTTCCACCCATAAACCTCTCTCTGCCTTTACATTTCACTCCTCTTTCAAATCTGCTCTACTTATCTACATGCATTTTTCTTCTTCACTTTTTAGTCATAGAATGATGCAGTGTGAAAACAGTCCCTTCAGCCCAATTGCCCACAACGACCTAGATGTCCCATCTAAACTAGTCCCACTCACATATCCATCTAAATCTGTCCTATCCACGTACAAATGTCTCTTAAACATTAGGATAGTCCCAGCCTTAACTACCTCCTCTGGTGGCTCGTTACATACACCCAGCACCCTTTGTGTGAAAAGGCTGCCTGAGATTCCTGTTAATTTCTGAAATATTGGTCATATATTTGGTGCCAAAATGCTCAAAAGCAAGGCTCAGAATGGATCAGAGTGCATCTAAAACCCCGGCATCGAAGGACTTCGCGCTCGTGATGTGCGCTATGCTTGTAATCCTGTCATGAAACCCCCCTTTATGGAAAGCTTCGTATGGGCCTGTGTCTCTCACACTTACCCCGACTTGCACAATTTTTTTCAGCGTATAAATTCAACATTTTGGCGTTTTTTAACAGGGAGGAAAGTAAGCGTTTCTTGCATTAATAACATATACCGGAAGTGACGGATGTCATCCAGATGGATTCAGCGGCTCTCTGCGTCAAGCCCTATGTGCCAGTGACCTTATGTGCAACCCCCCTATAATCTTTGCCCCCCACTCGCTCCACTCACTTCCCCCCCTCACCCCCCCCCACCCCCCTCCCCCCACTCACCCCCCTCACCTACTCACTCACTCACTCACCCCGTCACCTACTCACCCACTCCCCCCCTCCCCCACACACCCCCCTCCCCACTCACCCCCTCCCCCACTAACCCCACACACCCCCTCACCCACTCACCCTCACCCACTAACGCACCCTCCCCCACTCACCTTCTCACCCACTAACCCATCCTCACAACCTCCCCACTCCCCGCCCTCCCCCACTAACCGACCCTCAACCACTCATCCCCCTCACCTACTCACCCACTCACCCCCTCCCCTACTCATCCCACTCATCCCCCTCACCTACTCACCCACCATCACCCACTTACCCCCTCCCCCACAAACCTACCCTCACCCCCTCCCCCACTCGCCCACCACCAACCCTCACCCACTAACCCACCCTCCACCCCATCCCCCCACTCACCCCTCCCCCACTCACCCCCTAGCCCACTCACACCCTCACCCTCTACCCCACTCATCCACTAACCCATCCTCACCAACCCACACCCCACCTAACCCATCCTCACCCCTTCCCCACCCTCACCCCCTCCCCCACTCACCCCCTCTACCCCACTCATTCACTAACCCATCCTCACCAACCCACACACCCTCATCTAACCCACCCTCACCCCCTCATCCACTAACCCACCCTCACCCCCTCTCCCACTCACCCCCTCCCCCACTAACCCACCCTCAACCACTAACCCACCCTCACCCCCTCCCCCACTCACACTCACCCCCGTCACCTACTCCTCCCTCCCCCACACACCCCTCACCCACCCTCACACCCTCCCCCACTCACCCACTCACCCCCTACCCCACTAACCCACCCTCACCCACTAATCCACCCTCACCCTGTCCCCCACTAACCCACCCTCACCTACTCACCCACTTACCCCCCACTCACCTACTCATCCCACTCACCCCCTCCCCCACTCACCCCCTCCCCCACTCACACCCTCACCCACTCACCCCCCACTCACCTACTCATCCCACTCACCCCCTCCCCCCACTCACCCACTCACCCTCTACCCCACTCATTCAGTAACCCATCCTCACCCCCTCACCAACCCACACCCCCTCATCTAACCCACCCTCACCCCTCCCCACTAACCCACTCTCACCCCCTCTCGCACTCACCCCCTCCCCCACTAACCCACCCTCATCCCCTCTCCCACTCACCTACTCACACTCACCCCCATCACCTACTCACACTCACCCCCGTCACCTACTCACCCACTCACTCCCCCCTCACCCACTAACCCACCCTCACCCACTCACCCCCTACCCCACTAACCCACCCTCACCCCACTCACCCACTAAACCACCCTCACCCACTAATCCACCCCCTCCCCCACCCTCACCCACTCACGTTGGCGCTGTCCGTCAGTGAGGGATGGGGGGATACCTGGCCGCCGGTCACGTGAGGCGGGCCTACGCTCATTGCCAGAAGCTCAGGTGGGAACAGCCGCCGCTGCCTCTTCCATGCGACGTGACATGAGGGGGAGGGGGGATGTCAGGTCTGGGCACCCTTTGGTCCTCCGACTGCAGTGCCCTCCTGGCGACGGGAGGCAGGAGTCCACGGCACATGCCCCCTATCAGTTGAAGGCCGCGGTGCATTGCCCGTGGTCCTCATGATGCCGGGCAGGCGGCTCGACCGATTCCCGGATACTCTGCATCCCCAGGCGCAACCTTCTCACCATCCACCCCTTCCACCCCTTTACCCCCCTACCCCCCCCGACTCCCCCCTTACCCCGTTCACCACCACCCCCCCCCCCCCCACTCTCCCCTCCCCTACTTTCAAGTACTAGTAATGTTCACGCGTTAGTAATTTCCTGTTTGCCAGCTTGTTGACCTTCTGTGTTCCCCTCCTGCAGGGTTTAGGAGCCGTTGCTGTGGACGGAGAGACGGGGACGTGAGCGACCATTGAGAGCTGCCAGGGTGCCAGTGAGACCCCTCCCCCCCCCATCTGCTCGGTGTGTGGGCTGAGCTTCGAGGGGCTGAGCTTCGATGGAGGACCACATGATGGGAAACAATAAGAAGAAGCGTTATCAATGTGATGTGTGTGGCAAGGCCAGGCGGTGCCCAAGCCTGCTGGAGATCCACCGTCGGGTGCACACGGGAGAACGTCCCTTCGACTGCTCCGACTGCAGCAAGAGCTTCAAGACGGCAAATGACCTGAAGATTCACCGGCTGGTGCACACGGGCGAGAAGCCCCATGGCTGCTCCACCTGCGGCAAGAGCTTTGCCCGGTTGACGGGGCTGCGGATGCACCGGCGGGTGCACAGCGGTGAGCGGCCATTCACCTGCTCCGACTGCGGTAAAGGCTTCAAGTCGTCCATGAACCTGAAGGTGCACAAGCGCACCCACACCGGGGAGCGGCCCTACACCTGCAGCGACTGCGGCAAGGGCTTTACCCAGTCCAACAGCCTGCTGCAGCACCGGCACACCCACACCGGGGAGCGGCCCTACACCTGCAGCGACTGCGGCAAGGGCTTTACCCAGTCCAACAGCCTGCTGCAGCACCGGCACACCCACAGCAGGGAGCGGCCCTACACCTGCAGCGACTGCGGCAAGGGCTTTACCCAGTCCAACAGCCTGCTGCAGCACCGGCACACCCACACCGGCGAGCGCCCCTACACTTGCACCCAGTGCGGCAAGGGCTTCAACCACTCCAACAGACTGCTGGTGCACCAGCGCAATCACACTGGCGAGCGACCCCACACCTGCACCCAGTGCGGCAAGGGCTTCACAGAGTCCTCCAGGCTGCTGACCCACCAGCGGGTGCACGCCGGTGACCATCCCTTCTCCAGCCCGGAGTGTGGAGAGCGCATTCCCATGGTTTCCCACGCCCTGTCTCACCAGCACGTGCACGCCAGTGGCCAGCCCTACGACTGCCCGTACTGCGGTGAGGAGTTTGACAGCTCACGGGGGTTGCGGCAGCACCGGCGTACCCACGCCGGCGAGCAACTGCTCCCACTGAGGGAAGTGTTTCAAGAGCGCACGGAGGCTGCGGGAGCACCAGCGGATACACACACGAGAGAGACCCTTTGAGTGCGCTGAATGTGGCAAGGGTTTCACCCACGGGTCCATGCTGTGGCAGCACTGGTGTACCCACAGCAGTGAGCGTCCATTCCCCTGCATGTCCTGTGGTAAGGGCTTCATCCGTCTTGACACCTGCCCGCTCTGTGGCAAGGCCTTTGCCCACTGCTCCAGCTTGCTGGCACACCGGAACGTGGATAGGCACTGTTTAGGTAGGAAGGAAGGGATAACGTTTTGAGTCGAGACCCTCATCAGTCTCGACCCAAAACGTCACCCATTCCTTCTCTCCAGAGATGCTGCCTGACCTGCCAAGTCACTCCAGCACTGTGTGAAACGTCACCTATCCAAGTTCTTCACAGATGCTCCCTGACCCGCCGAGTTACTGCAGCACTTCATGTTAGAGTTACAGTGTGGAAACAGGCCCTTCAGCCCAACTTACCCACACAGCCCAACATGTCCCAGCTACACTCGTCCCACCTGCCTGCGTTTGGTTCATATCCCTCCTGATGATCTCACAAACCATCTCAACTCCACCTTGTCTACCTCCCTCAACACTCTGGCCCCCCTCAAAACAAGAACCGTAACTTTCAACACATCCTCACCCTGGTACACACCTGCACTTCGTAAACTGAAACAGACTGGTCGCCAACTCGAACGACTAATAAAAAAATCATCTCTCACAGTCCACCTTGAAGCTTACAAACTCCACCTCACTGACTACAAAGATGCCCTCATTGCTGCAAAATCTGCCTACCTCTCCTCCATATTCACCGATCCCTGCCTAAACCACAGAACCCTCTTCTCCACAGTGGGCAACCTCCTCAAGCCTCGAGCCAACACTCTCCCTACCTCTACTCCGGATCTCTGCAACTCATTCCTCCACTTTTTCGCTGATAAAATCAGCACCATCTATCAATCTTTATCCCCTGTACCCGACTCCTCAGCATCTACTCCACCACCTACCACGGCCCCTCCTTTCAACATCTCCACTGACCTCCTTACCCCTCCTCCACACTGCTTCCTCTCCCAGTTTGACCTGGTCACCCCTATTGAAATCTCCAAACTCATCAGCTCTTCCAAACCCACCACCTGCTCCCTCGACCCTCTCCCCACTCCCCTGTTGAAGTCCTGCCTCCCCGTACTCTGCCCCTACCTCACTAATCTCTTCAACTCCTCATTGTCCCAAGGAATTGTCCCCTCCGCTTTCAAAACTGCTGCCGTTACACCAATCTTAAAGAAACCTGGTCTTGATCCCTCCTCTCTCATTAACTACCGCCCAATCTCAAACCTCCCCTTCCTTTCAAAAACCCTGGAGCGTATCGTTGCGTCACAACTTCATTCCCACCTCCTTGCGTATAACCTACTTGAACCCCTCCAATCTGGCTTTCGCCCCCTCCATAGCACAGAAACTGCTCTCCTCAAAGTCCTCAACGACCTCCTCACCTCTGCTGACACTGGTTCCCTCAACATCCTCATCCTCCTCGACCTGAGCGCAGCCTTCGATACAGTGAACCATAACATCCTGCTCACCAGACTCAAGGACCTCGGCATTGAAGGCTCTGCACTCAGCTGGCTCCGTTCCTACCTTTCCAACAGATCCCACTTCATCTCTCTCCACAACCACACCTCTGCTACAGCCGCAGTCACTCAAGGCGTTCCCCAAGGCTCCGTACTCGGCCCCCTCCTCTTCATCATCTACATCCTCCCCCTTGGTCAGATACTCCGCCACTTCAATCTGGACTTCCACTGTTACGCTGATGACACCCAGATTTACCTTGGCACCAAATCCCCCCACAACCCCCCCCTCTCCCATATCAACTCCTGTTTGTCAGCAATAAAAACCTGGATGCAACATAATTTCCTCAAACTCAACAGCGATAAGACAGAATTTCTCCTCATAGGCTCCAAAGCCACACTTAGCAAAATCAATAACCCCACTCTCACCATCGACGGCACCACTGTCTCCCCATCTCCCCAGGCCCGCAACCTTGGCGTGATCTTTGATTCCACCCTCTCCCTTGAGCCTCACATCCGCCATGTCATTAAAACCTCCTTCTTTCATCTCCGCAACATCGCCAAACTCAGACCCTCTCTCACACCGCCTGCTGCTGAAAGACTCATCCATGCCTTCATCTCCTCCCGACTGGACTATTGCAACTCACTTCTCCTTGGCATCAGCTCCACCTACATCAACCGACTCCAACTGGTCCAGAACGCAGCCGCCCGACTCATCACCCACACCAAATCCTGGCATCACATCACTCCAGTCCTCAAAAAACTTCACTGGCTTCCCGTCTCCCACCGGATCACCTACAAAATCCTGGTCCTCACCTACAAAGCCCTCCACCATCTGGCCCCCACATATCTCATTGACCTCCTCTCCCCCTACCAACCCTCACGGTCCCTCAGATCCACATCAGCCGGTCTCCTCTCCATCCACAAGTCCAACCTCCGCAGTTTTGGGGACAGAGCCTTCTCCAGGGCAGCTCCCAGGCTCTGGAACTCCCTCCCCCAACTGATCCGCAATTCCGTGTCCCTCCCCATCTTCCAGTCCCGCCTCAAGACCCATCTCTTCACCTCTGCCTATCCTTAGCCCCACGTCCCCGTCCCTTTTCATCTGTGCATTAATTGCCTCATGCTGTGTTTTGTATTGAATTCTGTCTTTACTTTGTGTACTAGTCATGTCTCTACTATTTATTTTATTCCCCTTACATGTTTTTCCTATACATGCTCAATTTTTGTAAGGTGTCCTTGAGACTCTTGAAAGGCGCCCATAAATAAAATGTATTATTATTATTATTACCTGTCTAACTGTTTCTTAAACTTAGGGAACATCCCAGCCTCAACTACCTCTTCTGGCAGCTTGTTCCATACACCCACCATCCTTTGTGTGAAAATGTTACCCCTCAGATTCCTATTAAATCTTTTCTCCTTACCCTTGGGTTCATGTCCTATGGTCCTCGATTCCCCCACTCTGGGCAAGAGATTCTGTGCTTCTAACTAAATTGTGTTCTCTGCAAGATTCCAGCATCTGCAGTTTCTTGTGTCTCCCTCACCAACATCCACCTATCACTTCTGAAGAAAGGTCTCAACCTGAAACGTTATCCTTCTCTCCAGAGATGCTGCGTTACTCCAGCATTTTGTATCCACATATTTCTTGTCGGGCTTTGTACAGCCCCCATCTCTCTTTTCCAGCTTCCTCCCCCCACCCTCTCCAATCAGTCTAAAGAAGGGTCCTGCCTCAAAACGTCATCTGTCCATTCCCTCTAAAACAGTGGAGAAACCTGTAATGGGAAAGGAATCTAAGACGACCACTCCAACCTCTCCTTTCCAACTTTCTCGACCCCCAACACCAAGCAGTCTGAAGAAGGGTCCTGACCTAGAATGTTGCCTGTCCATGCTCTCCATGCCACCATCTACTGTTCCTTGTATCTAGACTGGGCGTGCATTTCACCCTACACTTGCGCTCGGTCCGCCAAGGCCTGCTGGATCTCCCGGTTGCCAACCATTTAAACTCCCCTTCCCACTCCCACACTGATCTTTTTGTCCTGGGCCTCCTCCATTGCCAGAGTGAGGTGACACGCAAACTGGAGGAACAGCACCTCATAGCTTCTAGCCCAATGACATGTACATTGAATTCTCCAAATTAAGGAGACACTCCCGTTCCCCCCACCCCCCTCCCCCCCCACCACACCCCGTGGGCCATCTCTTCGTCATTCCTCTGTCTTCTTCTCGCTGGGGAAAGGCATCAGGATAAATCCGGAGTCACCAAATAATCAGTGTCACCCGGGTGGCTCCACCAACACTGGCTGCCTCGCCAACAGTCTGTAACTGCTATTTTAAGCATGTCTTACAAATATGTTTTTTGGTTTGTTTTATGTGGGGGGGGCTGGGGGATTGAGGGAAACTTTTTGTCACTTACGTCAACGGCGATTTTTCTCCGTATCGTATCTCCGTCCCCCCCTGCGGCCTAACAATGTGGAGTGGTACGGCCTTTCCTGAAGACCAGCCCGGCGCTTCAAGCCGCGGGCGTGGTGCGGACATTAACATTGCGGAGCCTGCGATCCTTTGCCGTGGATTGCCAGTGAAGAGCTCCAACCATGGGGCCTATGGACTTTAACACCGTGAAGCCCGCGGTCTCCAGTAAGAAGAGGCCGACTCGGGAGCTCCATGCTGCGGAGTGATCCAATCCGTCCCGACGTCAGAGTTTTGATCATCCTGACGCGAGGGCTTCGGACATTGGACCGTCTGCAGCGGCGACTGCAGTGGGTTCAACAGCCCCGACCCGGGTGAACAAACGTGGAAGATGATTGAACTTTATAACCTTCCATCACAGTTGTTAATGTGCATTCCGCTGTGGTGGATGTTTATGTTAAATTTTATTTTATGTGACTGTGTGTCTTGTTGCTTTTTACTTAGTATGGCAACTCAAATATCACTGGTACATGTGACAATAAATTTGAACTTGATAAGGTTTCCATATACTAGATGAAGTGGGACCCGTTGGGGGGGGTTCCGGAGCACTAGCATGGGTGTTGTGGGTCAAGTCAAGTCAAGCACAGTGAGTGCAGGGCCAACAATCCATTTCAAGTCAAGTCAAGTCAAGTCAAGTCAATCCATTTCAAGTCAAGTCAAGTCAAGTCAATCCATTTCAAGTCAAGTCAATCCATTTAAAGTCAAGTAAATCCATTTCAAGTTAAGTCAATCCATTTCAAGGGCAGGCCAAACTCATTGCATTGTAACTTTATTTCCAATTTTGCATTGCAGTTTCAAGCACTGGCAGGGCAGGCCAAACAACTCATTGCATTGTCAATAAGGGCTAATAAATCAGGCCATTCGGCCCTTCGAGCCAGCACTGCCATTCATTGTGATCATGGCTGATCGTCCCCTATCAATAACCCGTGCCTGCCTTCTCCCCATATCCTTTGACTACACTAGTCCCTAGAGCTCTATCTAACTTTCTCTTAAATCCATCCAATGATTTGGCCTCCACTGTCCTCTGTGGCAGGGAATTCCATAAATTCACAATTCTCTGGGTGAAAAAGTTTTTTCTCACCTCATTCTTAAATGACCTCCCCTTTATTCTAAGACTGTTGCCCCTGGCTCTGGACTAGCCCAACATTAGGAACGTTTTTCCTGCATCTAGCTTGTCCGGTCCTTTTATAATTTTAAATTCTGAAGAAGGGTGTCGGCACGAAACGTCGCCTATTTCCTTCGCTCCATAGATGCTGCTGCACCCGCTGAGTTTCTCCAGCATTTTTGTGTACCTTTTATTATAATTTTATATGTTTCTATAAGATGCCCCCTCATCCTTCTAAACTCCAGTGAATACAAGCCTAATCTTTTCCCAGTCCCGCCATCCCAGGGATCAATCTCGTGAACCTACGCTGCACTGTCTCAATCACAAGTATGTCCTTCCTCAAATTAGGAGACCAAAACTGTACACAATACTCCAGATGCGGTCTCATCAGAGCCCTATACAACTGCAGAAGAACCTCTACTCCTATACTGAAATCCTCTTGTTATGAAGGCCAACATTCCATTAGCTTTCTTCACTGCCTGCTGTACCGGTACCGCGCCGTGGCAACCGTTGCTAGGGCGGGATGGGTGGCTGCGATTGGCGGAGAGCGCTGTCTGTCCAAGGGGCGGGTGGGACTGCGGCTCTGATTGGTCGGACGCCGGGTAGGGCGGTACGTGTTCCTCTGTGACGTCAGAGCCGAGGCCTGCTCCCGTTGTCCGCTGGCGCTGTCAGTCTAGTGGGGGAGGCGGGTCCTTGTTGCCAGTCACGTGAGGCGGGCCGGTGCGTTGCCGCCGCCGACGGGACCAGACCTCCGCTCAGCGCCGGGAGCTCAGGTGGGAACAGACGCCGCCGCCGCTCGGCCCCGCGTCCTATCCCCACCTCCCCTCCTCCCTTCCCGAGGACGACCCTGCGGCCGAGGAGCCGGAGCCCGAGGCGTGGGGACGGTGGGGGGGGATGTCAGTGAGTGCGACAGCTTTGGGAAGGATGTCTGGGCGCCCGCCCTCTGGTCACCCGACTGTAGCGCCTACCTGGCGGCGGGAGGCCAGGGTACAGCGCCTCCTGTCGATTGAAGTGCCCGATGCAGCGCCTCTAGTCCTCCGAATGCAGCGCCCTCCTGGCGACGGGAGGCCACTGTGCAGCGTCTCTGGTCCTCCGACTGTAGCGGCGCCTGGCGGCGGGAGGCCAGGGTACAGCGCCCCCTGTCGGTTGAAGGCCGAGGTGTAGCGCCTACGGTCCTCCCTCTGTCGAACCTCTTTACTCCTATACTAAAATCCTTTTGTTATGAAGGCCAACATTCCATTAGCTTTCTTCACTTCCTGCTGAACCTACACTCCAACTTTCAGTGACCGGTGTACAAGGACACCCAGGTCTCGCTGTACCTCCCCCTTACCTAACCTAACCCCATTGAGATAATAATCTGCCCCCATGTTTTAGCAGCCAAAGTGGATAACCTCACATTTATCTATATTATACTGCATCTGCCACGCATCTGCCCACTCACTCAACCTGTCCAAGTCACCCTGCAACCTCCTAACATCCTCTTCACAGTTCACACTGCCACCCAGCTTTGTGTCATCCGCAAACTTGCTAGTGTTGATCCTAATTCCCTCTTCCAAATCATTAATATATATGGTAAACAGTTGCGGCCCCAACACTGAGCCTTGAGGCACTCCACTCGCCACTGCCTGCCATTCTGAAAAGGACCCGTTCACTCCTACTCTTTGCTTCCAGTCTGCCAACCAATTTTCTATCCATGTCAACACTCTACCCCCAATACCATGTGCTCTAATTTTAGTCACCGGTCTCCCGTGCGGGACCTTACCAAAGGCTTTCTGAAAGTCTAGATACACTACATCCACGGGCACCCCTTCATCCATTTTACTTGTCAAAGCCTCAAAGAATTTCCAGAAGATTAGTCAAGCATGATTTCCCTTTCATAAATCCATTTTGGCTTGGATAGCAGTAATCCCTTTACTGCTATCCAAATGCCCCATTATTACCTCATTAATAATTGACTCCAGCATCTTTCCCACCACCGGTCAGGCTAACTGGTCTGTAATTCCCCGTTTTCTCTCTCGCTCCTTTCTTGAAACGTGAGATAACATTAGCTATCCTCCAATCCACAGGAACTGATGCTGAATCTATTGAACATTGGAAAATGATCACCAATGCGTCCACTATTTCTAGAGCCACCTCCCTGAGGACCCTGGGATGCAGACCATCAGGCCCAGGATATTTATCATCCTTCAGTCCCATTAGCCTACCCAATACTATTTCTCGCCTAATGAACATTTCTTTCAGTTCCTCTACCCCCTTAGATCCTCTGTCCTCCAGTACATCTGGGAGTTTGTTTGTGTCTTCCTTAGTGAAGACAGATCCGAAGTACCTGTTCAACTCTTCTGCCATTTCCTTGTTGCCCATAATAATTTCACCTGCGTCTGCCTTCAAGGGACCCACATTTGACTTTGCTACTCTTTTTCCCTTAACATATCTAAAGAAGCTTTTACTGTCCTTCTTTATATTTCTGGCCAGCTTCCCTTCGTACTTCATCTTTTCAGCCCGTATTGCCCGTTTTGTTTCTTTCTGTTGTCCTATGAAAGTTTCCCAATCCTTTGGTTTCCGGCTACTCTTTGCTGTGCAAGTGGTTGTGTACTGTGAACGTACGTGTTTTGTGTGTTACTAGTGTATGCCGGAAGCTGCCTTGTACTCCAGAAGGATTGAGCTACTCCATGCGTCACGCCCTTTGACCTTATGACCTTCTGTTCAACCTCCCCATACCGTGGAGTACAAGACTTGTGTGACTCCAGAGCGGAGACAAGGTTTCTCCCTGTATAAGATCATAAGTGACAGGAGCAGTATTATGCCATTCGGCCCAATCAAGTCTACTCCGCCATTCAATCATGGCTAATCTATCTCTCCCTCCCAACCCCATTCTCCTGCCTTCTCCCCATAACACCTGACATCTCGGTAAACGGAACAGAGCTGAGCCAATATTAGGAAAAGGGGAGGTGCAACAAGACCTGGGTGTCCTTGTACATCAGTCACTGAAAGTAAACATGCAGGCACAACAGGCAGTGAAGAAAACTAATGGCATGTTGGCCTTCATAACAAGAGGAGTTGAGTTTAGTAGCAAGGAGGTCCTACTGCAGTTGTGAGACCACACCTGGAGTATTGTGTGCCGTTTTGGTCTCCTAATTTGAGGAAGGACATTCTTGCTGTTGGAGTGCAGCACAGGTTCAACAAGTTAATTTCCTGGATGGCGGGACTGACATACGATGAAAGAATGAGTTGTGAATCTGTGGAATTCTCTGCCACAGGAGGCAGTGGAGGCCAATAAGCGAGTTCGGTATTCCGAAAAATGCAAGGAATCATGGTATTTGTCAAAGGTCATTCGCTATAAAGAAAAAGCAAATGAAGCGCTGTCTGTATTAACTATAAATTCATATCTTTATTCATAATTTATGTGTAAAAATATATATTATGCCTGCAGGGCTTAGGAGCCGTTGTTGTGGACGGAGAGACAGAAACGTGAGCGGCCATTGAGGGCGGCCAGGGTGCCGGTGAGACCCCACCCCCATCTGCTCGATGTGTGGGCTGAGTTTCGATGGGCTGAGCTTCGATGGAGGACCACATGACGGGGCACAACAAGGAGAAGCGTTATGAGTGTGACGTGTGTGGCAAGGCTTGGCAGCCTCCGAGCCAGCTGGAGATCCACCAGCGGGTGCACACGGGAGAACGCCCCTTCGACTGCTCGGAGTGCGGCAAGGATTACACCCACTCCTCCCAGCTGCTGTCACACCAGCGTGTGCACACCGTCGACCCCTTCCCCAGGCCCTTTGGCTGCTTTGACTGCGGCGAGAGCTTCAAGAGCGCGCAACATCTGAAGATCCACCGGCGGGTGCACACGGGCGAGAAGCCCTATGGCTGCTCCACCTGCGGCAAGAGCTTTGCCCGGTTGTCGGGGCTGCAGGTGCACCGGCGGGTGCACAGCGGTGAGCGGCCCTTCACCTGCAGCGACTGCGGCAAAGGCTTCAAGTCGTCGTGGGACCTGAAGGTGCACAAGCGCACCCACACCGGGGAGCGGCCCTACACCTGCAGCGACTGCGGCAAGAGCTTCACCCACTCCCACAGCCTGCTGGAGCACCAGCGCACACACACCGGCGAGCGCCCCTACACCTGCGCCCAGTGCGGCAAGGGATTCACCCGCTCCACCTATCTGCTGTCCCACCAGCGGGTACACGCCGGTGACCGTCCCTTCCCCAGGCTCTTTGGCTGCTCCGACTGCGGCAAGGACTTCAAGAGGGCGCAGAACCTGAAGACCCACCAACGGGTGCACACGGGTGAGAAGCCCTATGGCTGCTCCACATGCGGCAAGAGCTTTGCCCGGTTGTCAGGACTGCGGGTGCACCAGCGGATGCACAGTGGTGAGCGGCCCTTCACCTGCTCCGACTGCGGCAAAGGCTTCAAGTCATCGTGGGAGTTGAAGGTGCACAGGCGCCTGCACACTGGGGAGCGGCCTTACACCTGCAACGACTGCGGCAAGGGCTTCACCAACTCCACCAGCCTGAAGTTGCACCAGCGCACCCACACCGGTGAGCGCCCCTACACCTGCGCCCAGTGTGGCAAGGGCTTCACCCGCTCGACCAAGCTGCTTTCCCACCAGCAGATGCACGTCGGCGACCGTCCCTTCCCCAGCCCGGTGTGTGGAGAACGCTTTGCTATGCTGCCTGACCCGCTGAGTCACTGCAGCACTCTGTGAAACGTCACCTATCCATGTTCTCTATATCCCTCCAAACCTGTCCTATCTATGTACCTGTCTAACTGTTTCTTAAACGTTGGGATAGTCCCTGCCTCAACTACCTCCTCTGGCAGCTTGTTCCATACTCCCACCGCCCTTTGTGTGGAAAAAGTTACCCCTCAGATTCCTATTAAATCTTTTCCCCTTCACCTTGAACCTATGTCTTCTGGTCCTCGATTCCCCCACTCTGGGCAAGAGATTCCGTGCATCTAACTAAATTGTGTTCAATGCAAGATTCCAGCATCTGCAGTTTCTTGTGTCTCCCTCACCTACCTGTACATCCACCTATCACTTCTGAAGAAGGGTCTCAATCTGAAACGTCACCCATTCCTTCTCTCTAGAGATGCTGCCTGTCCCGCTGAGTTATTCCAGTATTTTGTGTCCACCTATCACTTGTCAGGCTTTGTCCAGCCCCCATCTCTCTTTTCCTGCTTCCTTTTCCCCCACCCTCTCCAATCAGTCTGAAGAAGGGTCCTGCCTCAAAACGTCATCTGTCCATTCCCTCTAAAGGGGTGGAGGAACTCAGTGGGTCAAGCCGTATCTGTGGAGGGAAGGGAATCTGAGGCGACCACTCCCACCTCCTTTCCGACTTTCTCCGCCCCCCACAACAAGCAGTCTGAAGAAGGGTCCTGACCTAGAATGTTGCCTGTGCATGCTCTCCAGAGGAGCAACTTACTCCAGGAGATTGTGTCTCTTTTTGTAAACCAGCATCTGCAGTTCCTTGTATCTAGACTAGGCGTACATTTCACCCTACACTTGCGCTCGGTCCGCCAAGGCCTGCTGGAACTCCCGGTTGCCAACCATTTTAACTCCCCTTCCCACTCACACACTGATCTTTCTGTCCTGGGCCTCCTCCATTGCCAGAGGGAGGTGACACCCAAACTGGAGGAACAGAACCTCATAGCTTACAGCCGAATAACATGTACATTGAAATCTCCAAATGAAGGAGACCCCGTCCCCCACAACCCCCATCTAATCAAGTTCTGAATTCTGTTCCGACCCCATGTCTTTTTTCCAGCTTTCCCACATGGGTGGAAATCCCCCCATGTTTTGAGAGGTGGGGGACCAATGTCATCCCCCCATGTTTTGTCACCTGGGCGCTACAGCCAGCCTCAGGTCAGCTCACCTGCCCCACAAGTCTGGCTGTAGTGCCCAGATCGCCTGCGTGCCCCGGGACTGGCTGTAGCGCCCAGGTCAGCTCGTCTGTCCCTAGTGTGTCGGATGGTGTTAGTGTACGGGATGATTGCTGGTCAGCGCGGAAACAGTGGGCCAAAGGACCTGCAGTTCCCAGGTCGTCTGTGCACCCAGGTCGGCTCACCTGCCCCGGGCGGGATTGGCTGTACCGCCCAGGTCGGCTGGCAGGTCTGGCTGTAACGCCCAGGTCGGCTGTGTGCCCTGGGTCTGGCTGTAGCGCCCAGGTCGGCTGGCAGGATTGGCTGCAGTTCCCAGGTCGGCTCGCTTGCCCCAGGTGTGGCTGCATTTCCCATGTCAGCTCCCTTGCCCCAGATCTGGCTGCAGTTCCCAGGTCGCCTGTGGTCCCCGGGACTGGCTGCAGTTCCCAGGTCGTGAAAACGAATTGAAAAAAAAAAACGCCTGCGGGCCAGTTGATTTTGGGTTACGGCCTGGATCTGGCCCGTGGACCGTAGGTTGTCGACCCCTGTCCTGGACGCTGGGCCTCATTGTGTCCCTCCCCCCCATCCACCCCCCCCCCCTGTGTTTTAAAAGCGATTTCCGCCCATGAAATAATCCAGACCCAACACGTCGCCTGTCCATTCCCCTCCAAAGTGCACATCACATCTTGAAAACACGACGCACAAACGATATTCCGATGGAGATTTACATATTTACATATTCCGATGGAGATTTACCTCATGATCTCAAAAATCACCTCATCTGAAAATTTGATTCATTATTTCTTGAGTTATGTCTTCAAATTGTTCACAAATCTGAGATATTTTTTTCGAGCTGATGACGTCACAGTGGCTCTGCTTTTCGCAGCCAGCTACGCACAGTTTTTAATGCGCAGCCTGCTGGCCACTGTATTTGCATGTGCTGCGAGTTACGTTAACCCCCCCCCAACTCACAATCGACTTGCACTCGTTTTGAAAATGACAACATTCAGTTCATCCTTTCACTGCTTTTTCGGTAAAAAACATTAAAAATTTCAAAAAACAAACAGCTTCTCGCCCATAGAATGTTGGCGAACGTTCCATCGTGTGATGTCACAATGCCCAATGCATGTCCAATCGCAATGGATCCCATTTACATATGCCTTTGCTCCAACCCCAGCCCCGCCCCCTCCTCCGTCTGATGTCGCAGCACGTTCCATTGTGTGATGTCACAATGCCATCCCTCACGGATGACCAATCGCAATGTAACCATTTGCATATGCCTTTGCTCCAGCCCCAGCCCCAGCCCCAGCCCCGCCCCCCGCAGCCTGTGTCGAAGCGCGTGATCACGAGTGTGGGAATAGAGGGAGAGGAGTGGGGGTGATAGGGAGTGGAGAATAGATGGACAGCCTCTACCCCTCCCCCTCTCCACTCTTCCCCCTCTCCCCCTCCCTCCACACTCTGCCTCCTCTCTCCCCTACCCCATCTCCCTCCTCCCCTCCCTCCCCCCCACCTCTCTCCCCCTCCTCTCTCCTCAATCCTCTCCTCACTCATCTCTCCTCTCTCCTCACCCCTCTCTCCTCACCCCTCTCTCATCCCCCTTCTCTCCTCGCCCCTCTCTCCCATTCCCTATTCCCCCTCACCCCTCACCTCTCACTCCTCCCGCTCTCTCCACCATTCCCTATTCCCCTCATCCCTCTCCTCAACCCTCTCCCTCTCCCCTCACCCCTCTCTCTTCGCCCTTCTCTCCTCCCATTCCCTATTCCCCTCACGCCTCTCCTCACCCCTCTCTCCTCACCCCTCTCCACACCCCTCTATCATCTCCCCTCTCTCATCACCCCTCCCTATCTCCCCGTCTCCTCACCCCTCTCCTTCCACCCCTCCCCTTACCTCACCACTCTTCCCCTTCTCTCCCGCCTCCCCACACTTCCCCTTCTCTCCCGCCCCCCCCTCTCCCCCTCCCTTCCCCCTACCACTCTCTCCCCTTCCCCATCCCGTCTCTCCACCTCTCCCCCACCACTCTCACATCCCCCCCATCTCCCTATCCCCCGGTCTCTCCCTTCCCTCCTCCTCCCCTCCTCGAACTCTCCCCCCTCCACCCTTCCTCCTCCCCCTCGCACCTCACCCCTCTCTCCTCACCCCTCTCTCCACACCCCTCTCTTCAACCCTCTCCCCATCTCCTCCCCCTCCTCCCTCCCCCTCTCTCTCCTCCCTCCCCCCCCTCCTCCTCCCTCCCTCCCTCTCCCTCTGCCCCTCCACCTCCCCACTCTCCTCCCCATCCCCCCTCTCCATTCCCCCCTTCCCCTCCCCACTCTCTCCCCATCCCCCTCTCTCCGCCTCCTCCCCCTCCCCATCCCCCCTCTCTCCATTTCCCCCTCCCCTCTCCCCACTCTCCTCCCCCATCCCTCTCTCACCCCATCCCCCTCTCCAACTCCCCCTCTCCAACTCCATCCCCTTCCTGCCTCTCCACCCCCTCTCCATCCCATCTCCGCCCCATCTCTCCAACCCCCCTCTCTCTCTTCATCTCCCTTCCACTCTCTCTCCCCTCATTTTCCTCCGCCTCTTTCTCTGCCCCACTCTCTTTGCCCCTCGAGATAGGGTGGGGATGGGGTAAAAGGAGCCGCCCGCTCAAAAGACGCCGCAAATCGGAAACCTCAGCTCCAAAAGGCAGCAAGCTCCCCTCTCCTCGCCGTGGCCCAGCCCGCTCACCACGCTCCCCCTACCTCCCGTGCTATGGATTGAAGCCGCTGCCCGCTCTCCCCCCTCCTCTACCCCTGCCTCCGCTCCCCCTCCTCCTCTCCCCCCTTCTGTCCCCGCCCTCCTCCTCCTCCCTCTCCCTCCTCTCCCCCCCTTCTGTCCCCGCCCTCCTCCTCTTCTCCCCCCTCTTCCTCCTCCACCCTCCACCTCCTCCTCTTCCCCCCCGCCCTCCTCCTCTCCCCTTCCTCCTTTTCCCCCTCTCCTCTCCCCCCTCTTCTCCCCCACCTCCTCCCCCCCCACCCCTCCCCCCCAATCTCTCCCCCCTCCTCTTGTCCCTCTACCCTCCCCCGGCCTCTCTCCCCCCCACACCCACCCGCCTCTCTGCCTCCCCTTCACTCAAATATCAAGGGGGGTGGTTATTGTGTGTGTGTGGCGGTGGTTAATGTGTGTCTGTGGGGTGGTTAGTGTGTGTGTGACACCACAACCACTCGTTGAGGGGACTTGGTCTAGCAACTATTAAAAGTCTGATCTTGAATGTGTGTGTGTGTGTATAACCACATCTCCGAAAAACGACGCCGTGACGATAACATTTTTACATATTCTTGTATAGTTTTATCTGGTGGAGTCCAAAATTGCCTAACCTGAAAAATTCATGCTTTATTTCCCGAGATATTTATGAAAATGTTCACAAATTTCAAATCTTATAAAATCAACGAGATTGGCACGTCACAATGGCTCTGCTCGTGCTGTCTTCCGAGTGTCGTCACCTCTCCCCCCCCCCCGACCACTCACCCTCTGTGTTCCTCTCTGTGTCCCTGTCTGTGCCTCTGTGTCCATGTCTGTGCCTCTGTGTGTCTCTCTCTCCCCCTCCTCTCTCTCCCCCTCCTCTCTCTCTCCCCCCCCCCTCCTCTCCCCCCCCTCCATCCTGTCTCCCCCCCCCTTCTCTCCCCCCCCCCTCCTCTCCCCCCCCTCCTTTCTCCCCCCCTCCTCTCCTCCCCCCTCCCCACCATCCTCTCCCCCTCCCTCCTCTCCCCCCCTCCAGAGTGAGGGTGAGCAGAGTGCGAGCTGGACCACCCCCCCTTCCCCACACACCCCCTCCCCACACTCCCCCTCACCACATTCCCCCTTCCTCCCTCCCCCTACTTCCCCCCTTCCCACAACCCCCCTTCCCACAACCCCCCTTCCCCAATCCCCCTACTCCCACACCCCCCTCCACCACATCGGCCCTTCCCCACACACCCCCCTTCCAAACATCCCCTCTTTCCCCACATCCCCTCTTTCCCCACATCCCCCTTTCCATGGACAACACACGTTGCCGCACTGGTGAGTAAGGCAAGGCAGCGCCTTTACCACCTCAGGCAGCTGAGGAAATTCAGAGTGTCTCTGAGGATCCTTCAGTGCTTCTACTCTGAGGCTGTGGAAAGCATCCTGTCTGGCAACATCACAATCTGGTTTGGGAACTGCTCTGCCCAGGACAGGAAGGCTGCAGAGATTAGTGCGTTCGGCCAAACGCACTATGGGAACACAACTCGCCCCCCTGCAGGACCTATACACCAGGAGGTGCAGATCCAGAGCCAGCAAGATAATGAGGGACTCCTACCACCCCCTCTCCAACACACACCATTTTTAGGAACGCTGATTTGATAGTTTTAATGTTTGTATAGAAACATAGAAAATAGATGCAGGAGTAGGCCATTCGGCCCTTCGAGCCTGCACCGTCATTCGATATGATCATGGCTGATCATCCAACTCAGTATCCCATCCCTGCCTTCTCTCCATACCCCCTGATCCCTTTAGCCACAAGGGCCACATCTAACTCCCTCTTAAATATAGCTAATGAACTATCTTCGTTGGCAGAAAATTCCACAGATTTACCACTCTCTGTGTAAATCTGTTTTACACAGATGATTTTCTCAAAAGCAGGAACGGGGTACTGATTGCGGATGATCATATTGCTGGCTTGAACGGCCGAATGGCCTACTTTGCACCTATTTTCTATGTTTAGTCAAGTTCGAACCTGGATCTCTGACGCTCTGAGGCAGGAACTCTTCCGCTGTTCCACAGTGCCGTCCAAAATGATGTTCCAATCCAGGATCGAACTGGGGACCCTCCACGTGTGAGGTGGACATGATAACCGCTACACTACAGAAACCACCACAATTGTATGATTGTAATTGTGTGGAAAAATTGTTCCCCACCTATATAACCATATGATACTGTAGTTATTGGTCTACAAGATTACCGTCCTACCTTCCCCTGTATCAACCATATATATATATATTATGTGCTAATTCCTTTGTTTGAGCATGTTTCTCTGTGATTGTGCTGGGAGAGCTTTCCAGAGCAGGGCAGACGAGTAAGGTCACCAAGGTGAAGTAAAGGATTTACTGAGCGGACTCAGGGGTGTAAATACAAAATATAATAAGATTATCATTTGGGGGCGTCGTCCAGGGTCTCAGAGGAGGCCCTCGCATGTTTGCTGTAAAAGGGTTGAGTTGTCGGGTCAAAGAATGGAGGAATTTGTTCCCCGATGAAAGTGGCTTAACTCCATCGGTTTTCCTCCGATTCGCTGAACCAGCTCCTCTGCAATTCGCTGGCTTTCGATAGGCTTCCTGAAGAGACTGAGGTTAGTAGTCCGAAGAATACTGATATTGGGTCAGTTATATTGACAAAGGGGTTCAGCTGAGGGAGAATTTCAGTATTGAGGTAATTGGAAATAAGGGTTCCGGGCAAAATCGGCGCCGAGGCAGAAAGCCGGGACTAAAGTAAGATTGATAAATTACTAGTCGTTAATATCCAAATGGATCCCGACCCCAAATTAATAATATTGGGCATATCAGAACGTTACATAAAACTCACAATAAACCAAGGAAATGTCCTTGATTACAGTATAATAATTGGGAAAAAATTGATATTCAAATTTTGGAAAAACCCAACAACCCCCACAATCAAGATGTGGATTATGGAGATGTTGGAGACCTTACATTTGGAAAAAATTAGATATGTCTTAATTGACAAACCAGAATTATTTATTAGAATATGGTCTCCATTTTTAGATCACTTGAAGGGGTAGATCGGACCGGCACGGAGGCCGGACTGAAGCCTGAACCCAGGACTAGATGAATAGTTGTGTTCTCTGACCTACGGACCGATCTCCCAAGTTGTATTATTGATAGATTATTCTATTTTTCTAAATTCTTTCTTTCTTCCTTTATTTTTTTCTATCTATAAATATAAATAAATAAGTAGAGGCAATTTTATTATGTAACCGATAAAGGAGGATTCCAGCTACTTTGGTAACTGGGTCCATGGAAACCTGGATACTTAATATGTAACCGTTAATCAAAGTCTGTACTGGTTTGGATTATGATATGCAGATGCCTCGAATAAAAATGTATTAAAAAAAAAAAAAAAGATTGATAAATTACTTAGAGAGCCTGTACTGTGTAAAAGGTTGGGAAGGGGTGTCTGTGATATTTCAGGACTGCGATCAAACATTTTCTGCTCTAAATTCAGTGTTTTATTGAATGTTTTTGTTTAAGTTTGTGTGGTATAATTTTGTATATAGTGACATATTTTTGCCTAAATTCGTGAGATTTTGCTATAAATTTGAAGTAATGAGGAGTATAAAGCATTTTTCTGATAACAGAAACATAGAAAATAGGCGCAGGAGTAGGCCATTCGGCCCTTCGAGCCTGCACCGCAATTCAATATGATCATGGCTGATCATCCAACCCAGTATCCTGTACCTGCCTTCTCTCCATACCCCCTGATACCTTTACCAACAAGGGCCACATCTAACTCCCTCTTAAATATAGCCAATGAACTGGCCTCAACTACTTTCTGTGGCTGAGAATTCCACAGATTCACCGCTCTCTGTGTGAATTTTTTTTCTTTTCATCTCGGTCCTAAAAGACTTCCCGCTTATCCTTAAACTGTGACCCCTTGTTCTGGACTTCCCCAACATCGGGAACAATCCTCTTGCATCTAGCCTGTCCAACCCCTTAAGAATTTTGTAAGTTTCTATAAGATCCCCCCTCAATCTTTTAAATTCTAGCGAGTACAAGCAGAATCTATCCAGTCTTTCTTCATATGAAAGGCCTGCCATCCCGGTAATCAGTCTGGTGAACCTTCTCTGTACTCCCTCTATGGCATGGATGTCTTTCCTCAGATTAGGAGACGAAAACTGTACGCAATCCTCCAAGTGTGGTCTCACCAAAGCCTTGTACAACTGCAGTGGAACCTCCCTGCTCCTATACTCAAATCCTTTTGCTATGAATGCGAACATACCATTAGCTTTCTTCACTGCCTGCTGTACCTGCACGCCAACTTTTAGTGACCGGTGTACAAGGACGCCCAGGTCTCGCTGCACCTCCCCCTTACCTAACTTTACTTGTATTGTATTTTGTATTGTATTCAATTTATTGTCATTATCTCATAAGAGACAACGAAATGGATTTTCCTTACAGTCATGTAATAAAAATAAATAATAAATATATAAATAAAAATATTTAAAAAAAGCACAAACACAGAAGTCCACGACACAACATAACCCCACAGTGGCACCAAAGTTGAGGAAGGTACCATAGTCCAGCCAGCCTCCGCGCCAAACTTCCCAGATGTTCACCCGTGGTCGGGGCCTCCCGAGCACCCGCAGTCGCCGCCACGGGCGGCCTGATGCTCAGGCCCTCTCACCGGGAACGATGGAACCCCGACGCCGAACCCCGACAGAGAACATCCTCAGTGGCCCGGACCTCCAAATCAGTCACCTCCCACCGGATTACAGTCACTGCATTACCCCATTGAGATAATAATCTGCCCCCTTGCTTTTGCTGCCAAAGTGGATAACCTCACATTTATCTATATTATACTGCATCTGCCACGCATCTGCCCACTCACTCAACCTGTCCAGGTCACCCTGCGACTTCCTAACATCCTCTTCACAGTTCACACTGCTACCCAGCTTTATGTTATCCGCAAACTTGCTAGTGTTGCTCCTAATTCCCTCTTCCAAATCATTAATATATATGGTAAACAGTTGCAGCCTCAACACCGAGCCTTGCGGCACTCCACGCACCACTGCCTTCCATTCTGAAAAGGATCCGGTCACTCCTACTCTTTGCTTCCGGTCTGCCAACCAATTTTCTATCCCTGTCAACACCCTACCCCCAATACCATGGCTCAAATTTTAGTCACCAGTCTCCCGTGCGGGCCTTATCAAGGGCTTTCTGAAAGTCTAGATACACTACTTCCACTGGCACCCCTTCATCCATTTTACTTGTCACATCCTCAAAAAATTCCAGAAGATTAGTCAAGCATGATTTCCCTTTCATAAATCCATGTTGACTTGGACTAATCCTATTACTGCTATCCAAATACCCCATTATTACTTCTTTAATAATTGTCTCCAGCATCTTTCCCACCACCGAAGTCAGGCTAACTGGTCTGTAATTCCCCGTTTTCTCTCTCGCTCCTTTCTTGAAAAGTGGGATAACATTAGCTATCCTCCAATCCACAGGAACTGATCCTGAATCTATTGAACATTGGAAAATGATCACCAGTGCGTCTATTATTTCTAGAGCCACCTCCCTGAGGACCCTGGGATGCAGACCATCAGGCCCAGGGGATTTATCATCCTTCAGTCCCATTAGCCTACCCAATACTATTTCTCGCCTTATGAAAATTTCTTTCAGTTCCTCTACCCCCTTAGATCCTCTGTCCTCCAGTACATCTGGGAGATTGTTTGTGTCTTCCTTAGTGAAGACAGATCCGAAGTACCTATTCAACTCTTCTGCCATTTCCTTGTTGCCCATAATAATTTCACCCGTGTCTGCCTTCAAAGGACCCACATTTGACTTTGCTACTCTTTTTTCCTTAACATATCTAAAGAAGCTTTTACTGTCCTTCTTTATATTCCTGGCCAGCTTTCCCTCGTACTTCATCTTTTCAGCCCGTATTGCCCATTTTGTTTCCTTCTGTTGTCCTATGAAAGTTTCCCAATCCTCTGGCTTCCGGCTACTCTTTGATGTGTTATACATTTTTCTTTTAGTTTTATTCTTCCCTAACTTCTCTAGTCAGCCACGGTTGCCTCCTACTCCCCTTAGAATCTTTCTTCCTTTTTGGAATGAAATGATCCTGCGTCTTCCAGATTATGCCCAGAAATTCCTGCCATTGCTGTTCCAACGTCATTCCTGCTAGGATCCCTTTCCAGTCTACTTTGGCCAGCTCCCCTCTCATGCCTTCATAGTCCCCTTTGTTCAACTGCATCACTGGCACTTCCGATTTAACCTTCTCCTTCTCAAATTGCAGATTAAAACTAATCATATTATGATCACTACCTCCAAGCGGTTCCTTTACCTCGAGTTCTCTTATCATATCTGGTTCATTGGACAACTCTAAATCCAGAATTGCCTTTTCTCTGGTCGGCTCCATTACAAGCTGCTCTAAGAATCTATCTCGGAGGCATTCTACAAACTCTGTTTCTTGGGGTCCTGAACCAACCTGATTTTCCCAGTTACCTGCATATTGAAATCCCCCATCACCACAGTGGCATTACCTTTGTTACATGCCAGTTTTAACTCCTGCTGCAACTTACACCCTACATCGGGGCTACTATTTGGGGTTCTGTAAATAACACCAATTAGTGTCTTCTTGCCTTTACAATTCCTCAACTAAATCCACAGTGATTCTACCTCGTCAGTCCCCATGTCTTCCCTCACAAGGGACTGAATTCCATCCCTCACCAGCAGAGCTACCCCCCCCCCCCCCCTTCCTCTGCCCACCTGCCTGTCCTTTCTATAGCATGTATAACACTGAATATTAAGTTCCCAGGCCCGATCCTCCTGCAGCCACGTCTCAGTAATCCCCACAATGTCATATCTACCAACCTCTAACTGAGCCTCAAGCTCATCTACTTTTCTTCTTATACCAACCTCCGCAATAACCAACCTGATCTCCCGGTGGCTCAGCACTTCAACTCCCCTACCCATTCCAAAGCAGAATTTTCTATCCTGGACCTCCTCCATGGCCAGAGTGAGGCCCACCGCATATTGGAGGAGCAGCACCTCATATTTGCTTGGGTAGTTTACACCCCAGCGGTATGAACATTGGCTTCTCAAATTTCATGTAGTCCTTGCTTTCTCCCTCCTTCCCCTCCCATTCCCAGCTCTCCCACAGCCCACTGTCTCCGCCTCTTCCTTTCTTTGTCGTGTCCCCCCCCTCCCCCCCGACATCAATCTGAAGGGTCTCGACCCGAAACGTCGTCTATTCCTTCGCTCCATAGATGGAGCCTTACCCGCTGATTTACTCCAGCTTTTTTGTCTACCAATGGGATCCCACCACTGGCCACATCTTCCCATCTCCTCCCCTTTCGGCTTTCCGCAGAGACCGCTCCCTCCGTAACTCCCTGGTCAATTCGTCCCTTCCGACCCAAACCACCCCATCTCCGGGCACTTTCCCTTGCAACCGCAGGAAATGCTATACTTGTCGCTTTACCTCCCCCCTTGACTCCATCCAAGGACCCAAGCAGTCGCTCCAGGTGCGGCAGAGGTCCACCTGCACCTCCTCCAACCTCATCTATTGCATCCACTGCTCTAGGTGTCAGCTGCTCTACATCAGTGAGACCAAGCGTAGGCTTGGCGATCGCTTCGCCCACCACCTCCGCTCGGTCCGCAATAACCAACCTGATCTCCCGGTGGCTCAGCACTTCAACTCCCCCTCCCATTCCAGATCCGACCTTTCTGTCCTGGGCCGCTTCCATGGCCAGAGTGAGGCCCACCGTAAATTGGAGGAGCAGCACCTCATATTTCGCTTGGGCAGTTTACACCCCAGCGGTACGAACATTGACGTCTTCAATTTCAGGTCATCCCTGCTTTCTCCTCCCCTTCCCAGCTCTCCCTCAGCCCACTTCCGCCGCATCTTCCTTTCTTCTTCCCCCCCCCACCCTCACATCAGTCTGAAGAAGGGTCTTGACCCGAAACGTCGCCTATTTCCTTCGCTCCATAGATGCTGCCTCACCCGCTGAGTTTCTCCAGCATTTTTGTCTACCCATTCACACAAGTTCTGTTCTCCCACTTTCCTCACCCACTCCCTGCACATTAGGGGCAATTTTACAGAGACAAGTTAACCTACAAAGCCAATGCGTCTTTGGGATGTGGGAGGAAACCCACACGCTTGCAGGGAGAATGTGCAAATTCAACGCAGACAGTGCGCGAGGACAGGATCGAACACAGATCCCTGGCGTGTGCGGCAGCAACTCCACCAGCTGTACCATTATATTTTATTTTCCAACACACAAAAAATTATACGTTGATAACTTTGGTTACTAAAAAAATGAAAATATCCATTTTCAGTTTTAAATCTCCAAGTGACGCTATGTCCCCCTTTACAGCTACTGTATGTTTTAATTCAGTTCAAGGCTATGGGGCAGTACATTGGACATAAAGTTGCTGCCTAAAAGTGCCAGAGACCCGGAATTGATCCTGAATATGGGTGCTGTCTGTATGGAGTTTGCTCCTTTTCCCTTTGATCACATGGGTTTTCTCCGATTGCTCTTGTTTCCTTCCACATTCCGAAGGTGTGCAGGAACCTATTTCAGACCCAACCCTAAACGTAATATTTTCCTTTTGTCCAGAGATTCTGTCTGACCTGTTGAGTTACTCCAGCTTTTTGTGTCTATCTTCAGTTTAAACCAGCATCTGCACGTCCTTCCTACACACACGATACTATACGATAGAACTTTATTAATCCAAGGAGGGAAATTGTGTGTGTGTGTGTGTGTGTGGGTATATATATTATATGCAGACACAAATATATATTTATATAGTTATATATTCATATATGAATATACACAGTTTTGTTTTCTCATTTATAACATTGTTTACAGAGTACTACGTTTACATATTCTGTTGTGCTGCTGCAAGTAAGGATTTCATTGTTCTAACTGGGACATGAGAGAATAAAACACTCTCGACTTACTCCGCTAATGTGTGGGATAGAACTAGTGTATGGGTGTTAGGTGGTCGGCGTGGACTCGGTGGGCCGATGGGCCTGTTTCCACGCTGTATCTTTAAATTAAACTAAAAACACTAAAACCAGAGGGAGTCTAAACATAGAATATAGGTGCAGGAGTAGGCCATTCGGGCCCTTCGAGCCTGCACCGCCATTCAATATGATCATGGCTGATTATCCACTCAGTATCCTGTACCTGCCTTCTCTCCACACCTCCTGATCCCTTTAGCCACAAGGGCCACATCTAACTCCCTCTTAAATATAGCCAATGAACTGGCCTCAACTACCTTCTGTGGCAGAGAATTCCACGGATTCACCACTCTGTGTGAAAAATGTTTTTCTCATCTCGGTCCTAAAAGATTTCCCCCTTATCCTTAAACTGTGACCCCTTGTTCTGGACTTCCCCAACATCGGGAACAATCTACCTGCATCTAGCCAGTCCAACCCCTTAAGAAGGTTGTAAGTTTCTATAAGATCCCCCCTCAATCTTCTAAATTCTAGCGAGTACAAGCCGAGTCTATCCAGTCTTTCTTCATATGAAAGTCCTCCCATCCCAGGAATCAGTCTGGTGAACCTTCTCTGTACTCCCTCTATGGCAAGAATGTCTTTCCTCAGATTAGGAGACCAAAACTGTACGCAATACTCCAGGTGTGGTCTCACCAAGACCCTGTACAACTGCAGTAGAACCTCCCTGCTCTTATAGTCAAATCCTTTTGCTATGAATGCTAACATACCATTCGCTTTCTTCACTGCCTGCTGCACCTGCATGCCTACTTTGAATGACTGGTGTACCATGACACCCAGGTCTCGTTGCATCTCCCCTTTTCCTAATCGGCCACCATACAGATAAAAGTCTACTTTCCTGTTTTTGCCACCAAAGTGGATAACCTCACATTTATCCACATTATACTGCATCTGCCATGCATTTGCCCACTCACCCAGCCTATCCAAGTCACCTTGCAGCCTCCTAGCATCCTCCTCACAGCTAACACTGCCCCCTCAGCTTCGTGTCATCCACAAACATGGAGATGTTGCATTCAATTCCCTCATCCAGATCATTAATATATATTGTAAATAGCTGGGGTCCCAGCACTGAGCCTTGCGGTACCCCACTAGTTACTGCCTGCCATTGTGAAAAGGACCCGTTTACTCCTACTCTTTGCTTCCTGTCTGCCAGCCAGTTCTCTATCCACATCAATACTGAACCCCCAATACCGTGTGCTTTAAGTTTTCACACTAATCTCTTATGTGGGACCTTGTCGAAAGCCTTCTGAAAGTCCAGATATAACACATCCACTGATTCTCCCTTATCCACTCTACTAGTTACATCCTCGAAAAATTCTATAAGATTCGTCAGACATGATTACCTTTCATAAATCCATGCTGACTTTGTCCAATGATTTCATCACTTTCCAAATGTGCTGCTATCCCATCTTTAATAACTGACTCTAGCAGTTTCCCCACTACCGACGTTAGACTAACTGGTCTGTAATTCCCCGTTTTCTCTCACCCTCCCTTTTTAAAAAGTGGGGTTACATTAGCTACCCTCCAATCCTCAGGAACTAGTCCAGAATCTAAAGAAGGGTCTCTACTCAAAACGTCACCCAATTTCTTCTATCCAGAGTTGCTGGTTGCTCCATGGAGTTCCCCCGCACAATTAACGCATGGAATAGTCTTCACCCTACCATAGTTACCCAACCAGACGCAACTAAATTTCAGTTACCTCTTTTTTCCCCAGAACCCTTTTTTGTTTAAGTCCAAGTCAAGAGTCAAGAGTGTTTTATTGTCATGTGTCCCAGATAGGACAATGAAATCCTAGCTTGCTGCAGCACAACAGAATATGTAAACATAATACAGAACAGGAGATAAAAGTTCAGTGTGTTTATATACCATATATATACACAATAAATAAACTGATGAAATGCAATAGGCTGTTATTGTTCAGCCCTCCACCACCAGTTTAAATTCCATTTAGAATATTTATGGAGGACCAGGAAACCAGAAGCAAGAGTTACTCCAGGGAGTTACTCCTGATCCAGGGTCAGGGAGTGATTCTGCGTTGGTTTTCAGCGCTGGCAGCGAGGCAGCGACCGGGCAGTAATGGCGGCCAGATCTCCCACAATTCAAAGCGAGGGAGAAAGTGCCCAGCGCTGACCAGTTGCCGTGGCAGTGCGCATGCGCAGGGCCAGACACGGGTATGGATACAGATGGCGGGCGGAGACGGAGATTGACAGAGAGAGAGAGAGAGAGAGAGATAGAGAGGTGGGCCCGCCCAGAGTTGAATGGCCGGAGGCCCCCTAGATTTCGAGGCCCTACGCTTAAGCTTGTCCAGCTTATACGTAAATCCGGCCCTGTTTGCCCCCCCCCCCCCCCCCCAGACGAACTCTGTACAGTCCTCACCTCTGGGGTGCGCTCTTCAATTGCTGCCTGTAGGCAGGAAGAAGCAGCACCGCGGTATGGTCGGATTTACCGAAGTGAGGGCGAGGGATAGAACGATAGGCATTCTTGATGGTGGTGTAGCAGTGGTCAAGGGTGTTAGTTCCTCTGGTGCAGCAGGAGATATGTTGGTGGAAGTTAGGGAGTGATTTCTTGAGGTTTGGTTTATTGAAGTCCCCAGCAATGGTGGTAAATGCCTCGGGGTAAGACGTCTGGTGTTTGTTGACCACGGCGTGCAGCTCCTCCAGTGCCAGATGGACGTCTGCCTGGGGTGGGATGTAGACCGCGGTCAGGATGATGGAGGTGAATTCCCTCGGTAGGTAGAAGGACGGCACTTCACCGCCAGATGTTCCAGGTGTGGAGAGCAGGAGTTGGACAGGACTGCCACGTCTGAGCACCATGCAGAGTTGACCATGAGGCAGACGCCCCCTCCTCTCCCTTTCCCAGATGCCAGGGTACGGTCCATACGGTGGATGGAGAACCCTTCAGGCTGGACTGCTGAGTCTGGGGAGCTGGGGGTGAACCATGTCTCTGTGAAACAGAACACAAAGCATTCCCTCAGCTCCCTTCAGTAAAGCAGCCTTGCCCTTAAGTCCTCCACTTTGTTTTCTAGTGACTGTATGTTGGCCAGTAGGATAGTAGGGAGAGGGGGCCGAAGTCCTTCCTCTCTCCCTCCCCCTCTCCCCACCCCCTCCCTCTCCTCTCTCTCTCTCCCCCCTCCCACTCTCTCTCCCCCCCTCCCACTCTCTCTCCCCCCCTCTCTCTCTCCCCCTCCCTCCCTCCTCCCCCTCCTCTCTCTCTCTCCCTCCCCCTCTCTCCTCCCCTCCTCCCTCTCTCCTCCCCTCCTCCCTCTCTCCTCCCCCTCTCCCCCTCTCCCCCCCTCCTCCCTCTCTCCTCCCCTCCCTCCCCCCTCCTCCCTATCTCCCCTCTCTCCCCCTCTCCCCCTTTTTTTTTCCTTTTCAAAAACTTTATTCGACACAGTCATATGATACAACACATCAAAACATAATCAGAAATTCCACTATATTAAATAATAATTATTGTACAATGATGCATTCATTATTTACGATAATCTCTACCCCACGCGATGACCAGCGCCCACCTCTCCAGGGACACACACGCGAGCACGGTCGTAGTCCCAGAAGAGGGGCAGGCAGCCGACTATAGCCTGACCATCGACCGCCCCCTGCCTGGACCCGCCAATGGCCATCTTGACCAGGCCCAGGAGCAAACCGTCAGGCAGGTCCCACCCCCCTGATCGGCTCTCCCCACATCCTGCCTTGTGTCCAAACACTAGAATCGTAGGACAAAAATGCACCCAGAACTTGAGGAACAACCCCTTCAGATATTGGTACCGGGGCGGTAGCCTCTCACACTCCATATACGCGTGGAACACCGTCTCTTCCTCAACGCAGAAAATACAGGCAGCCGACGAGCCCATGAACCGACTCACTCTCTCTCTCCCCGTCTCTCTCTCTCTCCCCCTCCCCCCCTCTCTCTCTCTCTCTCTCTCTCCCCCCCTCCCCCTCTCTCTCCCCCTCTCTCCCCCTGTCTCTCCCCCTCTCTCTCTCTCTCTCATAGAAACATAGAAAATAGGTGCAGGAGTAGGCCATTCGGCCCTTCGAGCCAGCACTGCCATTCAATATGATCATGGCTGATCATCCAACTCAGTATCCTGTACCTGCCTTCTCTCCATACCCCCTGATCCCTTTAGCCACAAGGGCCACATCTAACTCCCTCTTAAATATAGCCAATGAACTGGCCTCAACTACCTTCTGTGGGAGAGAATTCCAGAGATTCACCATTCTCTGTGTGAAAAATGTTTTCCTCATCTCGGTCCTAAAGGATTTCCCCCTTATCCTTATGCGACCCCTTGTTTTGGAATTCCCCAACATCGGGAACAATCTTCCGGCATCTAGCCTGTCCAACCCCTTAAGAATTTTGTAAGTTTCTATAAGTCTCCCCTCCCCTCTCTCTCCCTCTCTCTCTCTCCTCCCTCCCTCTCTCTCTCTCCTCCCTCCCTCTCTCTCTCTCCTCCCTCCCTCCCCCCCCTGCCCCCCGCATGTACCTGTGAACAGACAGTTGTCTCCAGCAGTGTTGCAGCCTGCATCGTGCTGCATGGGTGGGTGTTGAG
The DNA here is from genome assembly GCF_010909765.2 of Amblyraja radiata. NCBI lineage: Eukaryota > Metazoa > Chordata > Chondrichthyes > Rajiformes > Rajidae > Amblyraja > Amblyraja radiata. The sequence continues at coordinate 19,386,905 of NC_045990.1, forward strand.
CTGCAGGTCTCTGCACTGTAACAGTGTGAGCTCCTGTCTCTCCCCCACGCCCTTAATCACTCCCTTAATCCCACACAGCTGTGCTGGGGAGCAGAGGGATGGGACAGGAGGCTAGTGAATGAAACTGGGCGGGAGAGGGGAAGGGAGGGGATCTGGCCCTTCGACCCATCCAGTCCCTGCTGTACCTAGAACGGTCTCTCAAAGATACACACATTGAAACATAGAAACATAGAAACATAGAAATTAGGTGCAGGAGTAGGCCATTCGGCCCTTCGAGCCTGCACCACCATTCAATATGTTCATAGCTGATCATCCAACTCAGTATCCCGTACCTGCCTTCTCTCCATACCCTCTGATCCCCTTAGCCACAAGGGCCACATCTAACTCCCTCTTAAATATAGCCAATGAACTGGCCTCGACTACCCTCTGTGGCAGGGAATTCCAGAGGTTCACCACTCTCTGTGTGAAAAATGTTCTTCTCATCTCGGTTTTAAAGGATTTCCCCCTTATCCTTAAGCTGTGACCCCTTGTCCTGGACTTCCCCAACATCGGGAGCAATCTTGAAGCTTCCCTTCCTCTCCGTCTCCCCCTCTCCCTCTCTCTCCCCTCCTCTCTCTCTTTCTCCATCCCCCTCTCTCTCCCTCCCTCTCTTTCTCACACACACAAACACAGTGAGGTTCTCTCACACGGCCCGTTACACACACACATATAGTCTCACACGAAAGACAGACACAGAGTGCTGGAGTAACTCAGCGGGTCAGGCAGCATCTGTGGAGAACATGGATAGGTGACATTTCACAGAGTGCTGGAGTAACTCAGCGGGACAGCCACACATACAGACACACGTACACACAGATAGTGACCCTCTGTCTCCTCACAGTCTCCAGGCAGGTCCAATGTTTAAAACTGTACAGAGCTCTAGAATACGATGAGTTGTTGACTCCCCACCCCCCCCACGCTCTCTCAACCCTCCTCTCTCTCCCCCTCTCTCTCTCTCTCTCTCCCTCTCTCTTTACCCCCTCTCTCTCTCTCCCCCTCAGTCCCCTTTTCCCTCTCTCGCCCCTCTCTCTCTCTCTCTCTCACTCACCCCCTCCCACTGCCGCTCACTCTCTCTCCCCCCTCTCTTTCCCCCTCCCTCTCTCTCTCTCCCCCCTATCTGATGGGGTGGGTTTGGAGAACACTGACAATAGACAATAGGTGCAGGAGTAGGCCGTTTGGCCATTCGAGCCAGCACTGTCATTCAATGTGATCATGGCTGATCATCCCCAATCAGTACCCCGTTCCTGACTTCTCCCCATATCCCCTGACTCCACTATCCTTAAGAGCCCTATCTAGCTCTCTCTTGAAAGTTTCACAGAACCGGCCTCCGAGGCAGAGAATTCCACAGACTCACAACTCTCTGTGAGAAAAAGTGTTTCCTCGTCTCCGTTCTAAATGGCTTACTCCTTATTCTTAAACTGTGGCCCCTGGTTCAGGACTCCCCCAACATCGGGAACATGTTTCCTGCCTCTAGCGTGTCCAAACCCTTAACAATCTTATATGTTTCAATAAGATGCCCTCTCATCCTTCTAAACTCCAGAGTGTACAAGCCCAGCTGCTCCATTCTCTCAGCATATGACAGTCCCGCCATCCCGGGAATTAACCTTTTGAACCTATGCTGCACTTCCTCAATAGCACTGCCTGCTGTACCTGCATGCTTACTTTCAAACGATTGTCAGTCAGCGAGCTCGTACCAGAAACATTGAGGATCAACTACGTCTCAGCAGGTCACAGAGTCGCCCAGCGTGGAAACAGGCCCTTCCTTCAGCCCAACTTGCCCACACCGACCAACATGCCCCATCTACACTAATCCCAGAGTCACGAAAACAGGCCCTTCCTTCAGCCCAACTTGCTCACACCGACCAACATGCCCCATCTACACTAGTCCCAGAGTCACGGAAACAGGCCCTTCCTTCAGCCCAACTTGCCCACACCGACCAACATGCCCCATCTACACTAGTCCCAGAGTCACGGAAACAGGCCCTTCCTTCAGCCCAACTTGCCCACACCGACCAACATGCCCCATCTACACTAATCCCAGAGTCACGGAAATATTCAAGGCTCCCGAGGATTTACGGACTAATCAAGACCCAGGTTCCTAACCGGGCCTAGGCTCGAATGCAGCCAAGTTTCAAAGCTCCTGAAGTTTTGCGGACTAATCGAGGCCCAGGCTCTGAACCGGGCCTGTTTTCCAGGCTCCACCGGGCCCAGGAACTCCAAGAAGACCCGAGGGCCAGGCTTTGTCTGCGGCCTTGCTGGTGGATTCACCGACAGAGACAGATAAACAAACTAATACAACAGATAATTATTCCCTCCACACCCGGGATATGCAAACAGGTCATTAAATAAATAATTAACTCGCTTCAGTCAAACTAATCTTGTCTTAATATAGACACATAGTGCTCCAGTTACTCAGCGGGTCAGGCAGCAGAGAGCGGTGGAGAGAGAGAGGGGGAGAGAGAGG
>NC_045990.1:19689607-19817411 GCF_010909765.2 Amblyraja radiata
CCAAACTGAGCTGGCGATAATTTCCAGAACTTCCTATAATTTTTTTTTATTTTCAGCGTGTTCACACAATCAGTGCAGAGAGATAGAAAGGGCAGCCAAGACAGCTTAAACGCTCAGAAGCAGGTCATGTTCCAGGGTGGGGGTTGGACCCTGTTATTTGGGGGTTGGGTGGCAATTTCTAAGTCTGATCCCACCCGTCTAACACCACAGGCTGACATTTAGAAATGACAAAAAAGAAAATCGCCGCTGAAGTACGAGTGGAAATCGACCAATCAGAAAAACGACAAACGTTTTCTCGTTTAGACTTTGACAAATGGCGGAAGACTCCAATGTTGTGCTCTACACAAAGGTCATTAAATTGCCCAAAACAAACATCTTGGATCCTTCGCCCGACGAATGGAAGTGATCTAAACGGACAGAGGGAAAGTGGTGATACTAGTTCTGCATTCATACGTCTTCCAACTTCCTCCTCACAGTTTACCCAATTCCCCTCACGGTTACTTCTACCGTCTGTGACTGTGGATGTGTGATGAATATCCGTCCATTTACTGGAGCATTGGAAACTGTGGCATGGGTTGGGTGATTGTTCTCAGGTGTACAGAGATTTAGTGGAAAACCTTTATTTGCGTAATGTACTGATTGGTCAAACCAAGCATTAGTAACTACTATGACCTTTCCGGCTGAAACTTTGTTCCTCACCAGGCAGCACACTGGGATTCATATTGTTCATGTCAGGGTGGATGGTATGTGGAACCAGCTGCGAGTAGTCGAGGCCGGTACAATAACAACATTTAAAAGATATTTGGACAGTAGCATTGATGGGAAATGTCTGGAGAGATATGGGCCAAATGCGGGGGGATTTCACCATCTTGGTCGGCATGGACAAACAGGGTAAAAGAGACAAGTTCCACGCTGTTTTACTCTATGACATTACGTGGAAGAACATCTTTGCGGGAAACACTCAAGGCTTAGAAATAGACGGATGTCAAAATAGTGCACTCCCCTCGTTATTTCTTACAATTCATTTCAGGACAAAATACCTTCCAACTGATAACCACAACTGAACCCCACCCACCTTTAACAGGAAATCGGCAAATGAATGCAGATGTTTTTAGGATACGATACGATGGAAGTTTATTTATCCCAGGAGGGAAATTGATCTGACAACAATCATAAAACAGAATATACATTATATTAATGTGACGAATAGAAACGATTGGGGATGTGCAAAGATTGGGGAGGGGGGTGGGGTGGGGGCAGACGAGTCAGTTTACCCTACGACAGAAGGGGGAGGAGTTGTACAGTTTGATAGCCACAGGGAAAGGATCTCCTCTGGCGTTCTATCCTGACATTATGTGGAAGCACATCTTTGCGGGAATGTTTATTGACCATTCAGGCTCGGGAACTATGATAGTGTCACTGGAGCCCAACGACAAGAGGCAGAAGTTGAGCAAAAAGACACTGCAGATGATGAAAGCAATAAAGTAGCTGCTGGAGAAATTGAGCTGGTCGGGTAGCATCTGTGGAGGGAAACGGGGATTCGGATGCAGATACTTCAACTTGTCAATGAGCCGAGGGGAAGCAGGTACAATAGATAGGGAGGTGAATTGTGGGGCAAGAGCCAGCATGCAATAGATGGATACAGGTGAAGAGGGCTTGACCGGTGGATAACAATCAGCTGAGGAGGGAAAGGCGAAGATAGTACCAGAGGCTGGGAGGTGGCAAGTGGAGAACAGAAGGGTGCAGTTTCCGAACCTGATAGGAAATTAAGCGGCAGAGTTAATGGGGGTGGTGGACAGATAGTAAGAACAAAAAGGATAGGGTAAGAAGTGAGGGCGAGTGCATCCAATGGGTGGAGTATGTGGGTAGGCAATGTGCACATAGGGTCCGGGACAGAGGATAGGGAGATCGGGGTTGGGCGCATTATGATAACAATAGTGGGTGTGAGAGAACCGGGATGGATAGGAGGAGATGGAAAGGAACACCGAGGGTGGGCATTATCTGAAATTGGAGAATTAATTTCCCGCCGATAGTTTGCAGGTACCCATGTGGAAAATGATGTGATATTCCTCTCGTTTGCGTTTGGACGCACGTTGGCAGTGAATGAGGCCGAAGAGAACCGGGTCTCTGTGGGAAATGAAAGAGGAATTAAAATGGCAGGTAACCGTGGTATCCAGATGTAAGTGGCAGAAACAGAAGTGGTTAGATTATATGGAATTCAGACGTAGATTTTACACGGAATACTGAAGTACTACATGGGGAACTGCAGCCAAAACCAAATAATTGCCGGTCATATATTCTTCAAAGAAAAGGAAGTCTTCAAGTTGAGAACATGGAGATCCAGGAGCTGTGTGAAACTCTCGGTGCACCTGACACTGGAGTTGGACATCAGCCGGAAAATCCGAAGCCAGGTCCATATCATGTAGGTCGTGATGGTGGCGCAGCGGTTGAGCTGCTGCCTTACAGAGCTTGCAGAGATCCGGGTTTGATCCCGACAACGTGTGCTTGGCTGAAGGGAGTTTGTACGTTCTCCCAGTGACCGCGTGGATTTTAGACCCTCAGCCCAGAGACATTAGGTTAGACAAACTAGATACCAATATCTGACTATGGGAGTGTGCAGGGGGTCACCTGAAATGAACGGAATTGGGAGTCTGCGGGATACCACCCATTGCGTGTATAACTGCGGGACTCCCCAAGGGGCCAAAAATGGGTGCTAAATGGATGAGTGAGGTACCACATCAGTCCACTATCATGGTGTGCTCACTGCCGCGTCTATATCAACAACACCAACGGCAGACATTTTTTTCCACTGCAAAAGGCCCGCCAGACCCACCACAAAGGGCCTAAAAAACGGGCTAGCGTATAGACGAGCAATGTACCACTCAAAAATAATGTCAAATGAACAAGTTGAGTTCAGAGTACAAAATGATTTAGGCCAGCCAAATAGTCCGCTGCACTACAGGTACCAGGCACACCAAAAATGGATACGCGAGACCCTGCTGTCCAACTAGGCTAGCTTAGATATTGTGGGTACCAACTAAACCAAGTTTAAATGATCTACCACAGCTTGGGGAATATAATTTCACTGGTGACAGATCAATTATCTGCTGCATTGGGCCTACCAGACCCCCTAAATGGGCCCTTGGGCCTATCTAGGCTAGCCTAGATATTAAAGGTACCAGCTAAAATCAGGTTTAGATGATCAATCGCAGCCTAGGAAATACAAAATGACCCATGCCAGAATGATAATCCATTGCCTTGGCCGTACCAGACCCCCCTCCCCCTCCTAATAAGCCCTTGGACCCCAGTAGGCTATTCTAGGCATTAAAGATATGTATTAAAGGTATTAAACCACAACCTTCAGCTAGTGAATACAAAGTGACTCGTGTCAAAAAATTAACCACTTTATCGACCATTTCCACAACAACCCATTTCAATGAGCAAAGAGGGAGAAGAGGCTGATAGTGGGTATACGTTGTTGGAGTGTCCTATTTGGCTTTCTATATATTTGGCCATCTGGCTGAATGCGGTGACGACGCTCTCCTTAGCTGCAGCCAAATAATGTATCAATATCGGATTGGATGGGAGTTTTTGCAGTAAAGAATCACTGTTTACGGCTGTTTGAGGTAAGTTGTTTTACTTTGCTACATAATTATAGTTTGCTATTATAATGCAGGGACATCATGCAATGATTCCGTTATAGTAGTTCAGTTGATAATTTACGTTAAAACCAATGCCATGGGGCAACGCCACGCCCAGAGCACATGGCCTGCAGAGAGGTACCATAACTGACAGGTGGATAGGATCATGTATCTAGCTATTTTTTTTCTCATGGCAAAATATGTCCCAGCTGTTCACATTTTGCCAATTTTGTTAATGGCAACTTCAGACTGCTTGTTGTGCATACTGTTTGTTTGCAAATCGCCATATCTAAGAACTGCGTAACGGCAGACCCAGTTTTCTTTTCAGAATTAATCTCAGGTAAACATGTTGAAGTACAGAATATGGGAATTGGAAGAAACGTTATTGTTTCGTAATGCCCAAGCCACCTTCAGAAAGTAATGTAATTTCATTTCATTCAGCATTTTTTGTTCATTTTGTAATTCAAGATTTAGGGTAAACCGCGTAAATGACCTGGTGAAGCTGTTTTGGGACGCATCTTAAAATGCCAGTGAGCTTTACTCAAATGACTGTGTGGTTTTAGCAATACATACTCCCTTTGAAATACCAATATACAAAGTACCAACAGGTGCATATCTAGTCTTAGGTCATCATATCACTTCCATTTTTATTTGTAAATGAGGTGAGATTTTGCTTGAAAACATTTCCAAAACAACTTGCACAACTGTTGGTACAGTAATTATTTACATTTTCCTTCAAAAGCTGAAATCATTTTCCATTTTTGCCATAAGAAACGTTTCATTTTTTGTACAGGTGTCCTCTAACCTCAAATACAGTTATCATGGCGACCTCGAGATTTTGATCTCTCAGTAATGTTAGAAAATGGAAATGATTATTATAGTTTAACAGCGTTTCACACAAATTAGTTTAGAGAACATCTTATTGGGCATCTTCCAACTATTGTTACACAATTTTGAGTTAATATCCTTCGAATTGTAAGGTGTAATTTAACTATGTAACATAACGAAGGAAAATTTCCTGAGGGGTCGGGTTAACATTTGAGTCTGCTAAACTTTAATGAATCATTCCTTACACAAGTATATTAATAATCAACTTTTAAATATATTGGGCTTTATACAAATGAGCTTGGGACCAAAGTGTCAATTTTGGACCACATGTTTGCCATCGGACTAGACGTTTGCTTTAAATGATCAATCACACCTTGACGAATGCCTTGTGCCTATCAGACCATCAACTCCCCCCCCCCGCCCCTCCACCACCAGTTGGGCAATTAAGGGACTATTTGCGTCTGGTATGACCAAGGCAATGGATTATTATTCTAGCATGGGTGATTTTGTATGTCCTAGGCTGTGATTGATCATCCAAACCCTGTGATTGATCATCCAAACCTGGTTTTAATTGGTACCTTTAATATCTAGGCTAGACTAGATGGGCCAAAGGGCCCATTGATGGGGTCCGGTAGACCCAGGGCTGCGGATAATTGTTCTGTCATAGGTCATTTTATGTACCCCAATATGTGATAGATCATTTAAACTTGGTTTTAGCTGGTACCCACAATATCTAGGCTAGCCTAGTTGCACAGCAGGTGTCCATGTTGGGGTGTCTGGTACCTGTATTGCAGCGGACTATTGGTCTGGCCTAACCCATTTTGTATTCTATGACCTCAACTTGTTCATTTGGCATTATTTTTGAGTGGTACCTTGCTCGTCTATATGCTAGCCCATTTTTTAGGCCCCTTGTGGGGGGGGGGGGGGGTCTGGCTGGCCTTTTGCAGCGGAACAAATGGCTGCCGTTAGTGTTGTTGCTATAGGCGTGACAGTGAGCACACCATGGTGGTGGATTGAAGTGGTACCTCACCCATCTATTTAGCACCCATTGTGTGCCCCTTTGGTGGGTCCCCCAGGTCTACACGCAACGGCTGGTACACAGCAGACTCCCAATTCCGTTCATTTCAGGTGACCAACTGCACACTCCCATAGTCAGACATTGGTACCCAGTTCGTCTAACCCAATGTCTCTGGGCTGACGTTCTATTATCTTACCTAATGATCGGTTTGATTTCCCTCAGCATGGTTTAAAACCGTCCATGCTATCCTTACTCCAGTTAGCAATGACTTCCAGTATAAATCATTCTTAAATCTATTTATTCCCTCTCTAACTTGAATTTTAATTTATAGGCATAGATACATGATCTTCATACTGCTCCAGCATGCAAGCTCTAGTGTTAAAGATATTACAAACAGACCAACTTCTTAATTTACCAAATCACACCTTTTTTAGATAATATTATGGAATCCCTGGATGACATCCGCTTCTTCTATCGATAACTTTCTCAGTTCTCACAATGTCACATTATTCCACATGGTTCCCTCCTCAATACAACGCATCGCCCTTTGTTAGCTGTGTAATCCAGTCCTATGTGTTGTGCACTTCATTCCATCGATTCTGTACTCCATTGCACCAAATGTGGTAACATCGTTTATCAGTTAAGCAGCGCATATAGCTGTGCGAGTCATCCCGTGGGATATAACTTTGTACTTTTCACGGAGAACGCAACCGATTCAATGAGTTAAATTATTTTGAAAAGAGAAAATTTGGAATTTAATTTTAAAAAATGACGGTTCAGTGTGAAGTGGGTAGTGCTATGTTAGCCTGTTCAGGACCAGAGGTCGCTAGAGTAACTTAAAGGAGAAGTGAATTCAAGAAGGCAAAGAGGAAGATATGTTGCGCAGCTTGTGGTTGGCAACTGAAGTCTGGAGCCTGGTACTTGTGGTATTAAATACAGGAACTGGATAAATATCTGGCGAAGAATGACTTGCAAAGCTGAAGAGAGAAAACGCGTGGGGTGATACAAAAACTGTGCTGAGATAGGCAACCTGATGATCTACATGTGAAATATTGCATGCAGTTCTGGTCGCACAATTGTACTAAGGGTGCGGAAGCTTTGGAGAGGATTCCCAGAATGCTGTCTGGATTAGAGGATATTAGCTCTAATGAGAAGTTGGACAGCCTTGGCTTGTTTTCACTGGAGCGCCTGAGATTGGGGGGGACACCTGATAGAAGTAAATAATATTATGAGAGATGTGGATAGTGTTGATAGTCAGAACCTTTTACTCAGGATGGAAATGTCAAAGACCAAAGGGCTTAGCATTAAGATGAAAGGGGCAAAGTATACATCAGATGTGTGGTACAAGTCATGTATACATGATTGGTGAGTGCCGAGAACACGTTGCCCAATGTGGTGGTACGGGCAAATATGATAGTGGAGTTTAAGAGGATTTTATATTATCACGTGTGTAAGTAAGGAATGGATGGAGATGGGTCATATGCAGGCAAACCAACTTAGTTGATCTTAGCATTATGTTTTCGACTGACCATCGAGCCATTCAGCGCGAATCAGGGGAACATTGCTTTTCCGCTGAAATGGCGGGTGGTTTCTACACTCCAGAGATGGAGTTAATGTGGGGAATACTGAAGTGGGTGCGCATTGTGCATTGAAAACAAGAATTAAACAAGTTGGTCATGTGATCGAGAGGCACACACAACTACAGATGCTGGATTTTAAAAAGAGCCAAGGTTTTGGAGTAACTGCATCTGGTCAGGTAGCATCTTGGGAGAACTTGAGTAGGTGCCGTTTCCAGTCGAGCCGACCCCCTTCTTCAGACTGGTCTATCAAACCACTTCGCTAGAGATGCTGTTGTGTTCAAAAGGGAACTGCAGATGCTGGAATATCGAAGGTACACAAAATTGCTGGGGAAACTCAGCGGGTGCAGTCTATGGAGCGAAGGAAATAGGCGACGTTTCGGGCCGAAACCCTTCTTCAGATGCTGCCTGACCCGCTGAGTTACTCCAGCACTTTGTGTCTCGTTACATACACATGTCATTTCATTATTTAACAAGCGTTGCTTAGATAAACTTTCTGAATTTAAACTCATAATGACTCTTTCAAACTTGCCCCCGGCCTCCTTGATTTTACATTATATCAGTATGTTAATGAAAAGTAATGTAGATATTTCAGATTATTTTACTACACGCAAAAGCTACTATTGGTATTTCCCTTGAGTGTAAGATTACTGTCACTGGAATGTGACAATGCTCAGAATGAAGCATGAGAACACACTTAACGCAATCGCCGCAGACGCTGAATGCGATATCAAGGTACAGTCCTGGACAAAACAAAATCCTGAAGTACTGTATGTCTGCAGGCCGGTGGCTTTTAAGTGAATCATTCCTGAAGAGATATTGCTACCAAGATAGAGTTCGAAGCAAATCGACTGGCGTCACTCCGTCGTGCAAACGCTTCCAAAGCAACATCCAGAAATCAATGCTTACAATGTTTCCCTGCCCATTTGGAAATGTTCCATACCCATGCTTGTTGCACAAGAATCAGTCTAGGCTTAGAAATAGATGGAGGTCGAAATAGTGCACTCCCATCATTACTTCATTTCAGGGCAAAATACCTTCCAACTTATTACCACAACTGAACCCCACCCCCATCCACCTTTAACAAGAAATCGGCAAATAAATGCAAATGTATTTACGATACCATACGATGGAACTTTATTTATCCGAGGAGGGAAATTGATCTGACAACTGTCACATGAAACATGAAAATAATGTGACGAGTGGAAAGGATTGGGGGTGTGAAAAGATTGGGGAGGGGGGTTGGGCTGGGGGGAGGGGAGTCAGTGTACCCCACGACAGAAAGGTGAGGAGTTGTACAGTTTGATAGCCACAGGGAAAATATCTCCTGCGGCGTTCTATACTGCATCTTGGTGGAACCAATCTGTTGCTGAATGTACTCCTCATGTTGACTAGTGTGTCATGGAGGGGGTGAGCTGTATTTCCAGGATGCTCTTCAAAACCACCTCCCATGCAACCAACTACGCCCCCAGGACGGACCCAGCCTTCCTGATGAATTTGTTGATCCTGTTGGCGTCCGCGGCCTTCACCCTGTTGCCCCAGCACACTTCAGTGAAGAGGATGGCACTGACTACCACCGATTAGTAGAACATCTGCAGCATCTTACCGCAGACGTTGAAGGAGCGGAGCCTTCTCAAAAAGTGCAGCCGACTCTGTCCCTTCTTGTACAGGGCCTCAGCGTTCCTGGACCAGTCCAGTTTACTGTCCAGATAAACTCCAATGTATTTGTACTCCTTGTTAAACTACACATCCACACTATTGATGGAGACAGGGGACAGGGGTGTTCCTCTCCTCCTAAAGTCCACCGCCAACCTTTTAGTTTTATCGGTGTTGACCTGCAGGCTCGAGAGGGTTTTCGAGTAACTTACTCTAGAAGGGAAGTTAATACGACAGAGTATTAACTCAACATTGTGAAACAAATGCTTCAGATTTGTATAATATGTACACAGGTGTTCACAACCTTGAGAGAAATGGATAGAATGAAAGCACGGTGTCGTTTTCCCGAGGTAGGGGAATCAAGAACTGAAGATTTTACGCGCGAAGGGAAAAGTTAACCGTAGTTGCGGGTCATAATGTTCAGGTGAGGGTGGATGGTATGTGGAACGAGCTGGTCGGCATGGACAAATTGGATCAACGGAACAAGTTCCACACTGTGTTACTCTGTGACATTATGTGGAAGCACATCTTTGCGGGAATGTGTATTGACCATTCAGGCTCGGGAACTTTGATAGTGCCACTGGAGCCCTATGGCAAGACGCATAAGTTGAGCAACAAGACACTGCAGTTGATGAAAGCAATAAAGTAGAGCTGCTGGAGAAATTGAGCTGGTCGGGCAGCATCTGTGGAGGGAAACGGGGATTCGGATGCAGATATTTCAACTTGTCAATGAGACGAGGGGAAGGAGGTATTATAGATAGGGAGGTGAATTGTAGGGCAAGAGCCAGCATGCAATAGATGGATACAGGTGAAGAGTGCTTGACTGGTAGATAAGAGTCAGCTGAGGAGGGAAGGGTGAAGATAGCACCAACGGCTGGGAGGTAGCAAGTGGAGAACAGAAGGGTGCAGTTTCCGACCCTGATAGGAAATGAAGCGGCAGAGTGAAACCGACAAATGGGGGTGGTGGACACATAGTAAGAACAAAAAGAACAAGTGGCTAAGAAGTGAGGGTGAGTGAATCCAATGGGTGGAGTGTGTGGGTAGGCAGTGTGTGGGTAGGCAATGTGCACATAAGGTACGGGACAGAGGAAAGGGTGATCGGGGTCGGGCGCATTGTGAAACCTTGGGTGGGGTGCAAAGTCTCCGGAGGTTTCCGTTCAGGTTTCCTAAGTGGGACAGGGGAATTACAGCGCTTGCAGAGATCCGGGTTCGATCCCGACAACGTGTGCTTGTCTGAAGGGAGTTTGTACGTTCTCCCAGTGACCGCGTGGGTTTTAGGCCGTCAACCCAGAGACATTAGGTTAGACGAACTAGGTATCAATATCTGACTAAGGGAGTGTGCAGGGGGTCACCTAAAATGAACGGAATTGGGAGTCTGCCGCGTACCACTCGTTGCGTGTACACCTGGGGGACTCCCCAAGGGGTCAAACAATGGGTGCTAATTGGATGAGTGTGCTCACTGCCGCGTCTATATCAACAACACCAACGGCAGACATTTTTTCCACTGCAAAAGGCCCGCCAGACCCACCACAAAGGGCCTAAGAAACGGGCTAGCATATAGACGAGTAATGTACCACTCAAAAATAACGTCAAATGAACAAGTTGAATTCAGAGTACAAAATGAGTTAGGCCAGACAAATAGTCCGCTGCACTACAGGTACCAGACACTCCCTAAATGGACACCGATACCCTGCTGTTCAACTAGTTTGCTGTTATAATGCAGGGATATCATGCATGATTCAGTTATAGTGTTCAGTTGATAATTTACGTTAGAACCAATGCCATGTAGCCATGTCACGCCCAGAACACATGGCCTGCATAGAGGTACAATAACTGGCACATGGTTAGGATCAAGTATCAGCAAGTGCATATAAAAGCCCTGTGGAATTTGTGCAATAAACAATGCTATATAGGCCTGAGTATAATTTAAGCTTGCATATTATATTATTTGATGGTGATTTTTCTTAAGGAGGGATGGACTTTAATTTGATAAGCTTACAGAGTCATCTTCCGTCTTCAAGAAAATCTATGGAAAGCCGTATCATGCATCCTATTGTATGGACATAATTGCAATATCAGTAGTGATGCTGTGAGTGTAAGCTTAAAATATTAAACTCAATACTGTTGTTTATGGTCAGGTTCAATTTGTGCCATTATAGGATAGTTTATCTGTGGTCTGGTCAGCAAATAGTTTGAAGATATGTGTTCTGTACTTTAGATTCATTACATTCAGCCTCGTGTTTAAAATTGTAAGTATGAATTTTGGAATATTTGCAATATTTACTTACCATATATTACAGTGGAACATTTGCAATATTTACTTAGCTTAGCGTAATACCCAAGCCACCTTAAGAAAGTCATGTAATTTAATTTCATTAAACATTTTTTGTTCATTTTATAAATCAGGATTTAGGGTAAACCGGGTAAATGACCTGGTGAAGCAGTTTCTGGACGCATCTTAAAATGGCAGCGAGCTTTGCTCTAATGACTGTGTGGCTTTGGCAATACGTAGTCCCTTTGAAAGACCAACATACAAAGTGCCAACAGCTGCATATCTAGTCTTAGGTCATCATATCACTTCCATTTTTATTTGTAAATGAGGTGAGGTTTTGCTTGAAAAAAAATCCGAAACAACTTGCACAACTGTTGGTATAGTAATCATTTACATTTTCCTTCAACAGCTGAAATCATTTTCTATTTTTGTACTGGTGTCCTCTAACCTCAAATACAGTTACCATGGCGAACTCGAGATTTTGATCTTTCAGTAATGATAGAAAAGTGAAATAATTATTGTGCTTGAACAGCGTTTCACACAAATAAGTTGAGAGAACATCTTATAGGGTATCTTCCAACCATTGTTACACAACTTAAGAACATAGAGACATAGAAAATAGGTGCAGGAGGAGGCCCTTTGAGCCAGCACCGACATTCATTGTGATCATGGCTGATCGTCCCCGATCAATAACCCGTGTCTGCCTTCTCCCCATATCCGTTGACTCCACTAGGCCCATTTCGCTCCATCTAACTCTCTCCTAAATCAATCCAGTGATTTGGCCTCCACTGCCCTCTGAGGCAGGGAATTCCACAAATTCACAACTCTCTGGGTGAAAAGGTTTTTCTCACCTCAGTTTTATATGACCTCCCCTTTATTCTAAGACTGTGGCTCCTGGTTTTGGACTCGCCCAACATTGGGAACATTTTTCCTGCGTACAGTTTATCCAGTCCTTTTATAATTTTATATGTTTCTATAAGAGCCCCCTCATCCTTCTAAACTCTAGTGAATACAAGGCCAGTCTTTTCAATCATTCGTCATATTACAGTCCCGTCATCCCAGGGATCAATCTCGTGAACCTACGTTGCACTGCCTCAATCACAAGGATGTCATTCCTCAAATTAGGAGACCAAAACTGTACACAATACTCCAGATGCGGCCTTACCAGAGCCCTATACAACTGCAGAAGAACCTCTTTACTCCTATAATGAAATCCTCTTGTTATGAAGGTCAACATTCCATTAGCTTTCTTCACTGCCTGCTGGACCAGCACGCCAACTTTCACTGACTGGTGTACAAGGACTCCCAGGTCACGCTGTACCTGCCCTTTACCTAACCTAACCCCATTGAGATAATAAGCTGCCCCCTTGCTTTTGTCGCTAAAGTGGATAACCTCACATTTATCTATATTATGTTGCACCTGCCACGCATCTGCCCACTCACTCAACCTGTCCAGGTCACCCTGCAACCTCCTAACATCCTCTTCACAGTTCACACTGCCATCTTTGTGTCGTCCGCAAACTTGCTAGTGTTGCTCCTAATTCCATCTTCCAAATCATTGATATAGATGGTAAACAGTTGCGGACCCAACACCGAGCCTTGCGGCACTCCACTCGCAATTGCCTGCCATTCTGAAAAGGACCAGTTTCTTTGCTTCCTGTCTGCTAACCACTTTTATATCCATCTCAACACCCTACCCAAATGCCATTTGCTCTAATTTTAGTTTGATTAGAGAGATTAGAGAGAGAGAGAAGGGGGAGATGGGAGCATGGGGATCATTTTTCCACACACGCCATAGGTAACTGGGCAATCTGAACCCAAGCACCAAGTTGTAAGCGGCCGAAAGTGCGCATTCCTCGGGACAGCCCCTACACTTCCACGGCCACACTCCGCGGGCTGTGGGTCGGGTGGAACGGAGGTGTGGGACAATGTTCAACCCTCCACAATTATGTGATGGACGCGGGTGTGTGAACCAATCGCTGACAAGTCCTGCCCCCCGGTACGTCATGTCCGTTATTTGACATTTTTGGTGAGCGGCATTCGGTTCGTTGGCTTGTTGGCGACGCCGCCTTTCGGGTAGATGCCGTTTCGACAAAGCGGCCATTCGGTGAGTTTGCTTTTAGGCGACACAGCTTTCCAGCTAGTTGGCTTTTAGGCATCCCATCCTTTCGGTTAGTTGGCGTTTCGGCTTCGTACTATTTTATTTGACGCTTCGGCCTTGTTTCAATTCGGTTCTTTGGCTTCGACTTCTTTACTTCGGCTTCTCGTCCGTCGGCGCCACGACCGCACACGAGTGTACATTCTGGGAAAGGGGACCAAGCCTCAATTGAGCAGGCAGCAACATCCGCCACTCTCCACACAACCAGACATTCGCCCTTTCTCCTTTGTACACATCCATCCATGTTGACTTCCCCAATCTTCACTTTCACGTCTCCTTCCATCTCACTATTCTTCAACCCTCTCACCCCCTCGCTTTCATCCCACTATCTAATATCACAACCTACGTCTGTTTGTTTCCACACTGCATCCTCACCCTCCCATGTTCTTTGCAACAGCCGAGCTAGCGAGAGAGAAGAGAGGAGAAGAGAGAGAAGAGAAGAAAGAGAGAGATAGATAGAGAGATAGAGAGAGCGGAGAGGAGAGCAGCTATAGAGATACGATGAAGATAGCGACGAGTATCTCTCTGATAGAGAGACGAGAGCGAGAGAGAGAGAGATCGAGAGAGAGCTACTCGTCTAGCTATCTATATCTGCTCTCTCTCTCTCTCTATCCTCTCTATCTATCTCTCTCTCTCTCTCTCTCTCTACTCTCTCTCTCTCTCTCTCTCTCTCTCTCTCTCTCTCACACACACACACACTCTTGCCCTCTCCGTGTTCTTATTGTCGCACCCTTCCATTTCCCCACGCAATCCCATTCATATTGTGCCCCAATTCCGCGCACGATCTGACCTTATGTATTCCTTCTTTAGTCCGAATGTGCCCAACACATATTCCATCCTGCCCCAGACTTCCTCTGGTACACCCTCCATTTCTCTTCACACTCGGCTTCTCTAGCATTTGCTCTTTCTCAATATTCTAACACTGTCGTCATCTTTCTCTGCCTAACTTATTCCCTCTTCCCATTCGCAACTCTTGTTCCCTTACGTCGTGTTCATCTTACATTGGTGGTGAATCTAGTTTCAATTACCTGCACCGTGTCCTACTGTTCAATAACTTTGTACTCTCAGGTAATCGTGGATTTCCCCGGAATTAATCAGCCGCCGATGGGAGGAATTTCTCACCAGTTCGGCCCTCAGTGGCTAATGTTCATCCTGACATTGGCGCCCATTTCCACATCCCCGCCTGTGCAAAGAGTCTCTCAGCCTGAATCGCTCCCGGGGTCGCTTTTTACAGCTCTCATTCCTCCAAACCCCATTGGGCACGGATCCCTCTTGCTTTACCTTATCACAGGACCCAGGCTCAGAGTGGATGTCCATGTGCTGAATGTGATCCACACTGCCGCAGAGCCAGTTTATCCCGTTGCAGGCTCGGACACCAAAACCACACACAGCCCTCCATGCTTGGTCTTATAGACGGCCCGGGGTTGCCATCTCTCCTATTGGGATTTGATGTGAGCGCTGTTTCTCTCTGGGAAGGGCCGTCATCTGAGACACGAATTGCTCTAGGGTGCTGGATCTCAGAAAGAGCCACTAACCTCTCTGAGCATGAAACTCAGAACATGTTAGTTAAAGGAAGCATCTCTCTTGACCTCTGCGACTACTGACCAGAAGAACACTGAGCCAAACACACGCAGTCAAACAAAGTTCCTTTATTGAGCAATAGAATTAACGGAGACACGCTCGCAGAGAATGGCGCTTATCAGCGGTTTATACAATCTACAGACTCCTCAGATGAGAGGACCGTTTATTTCACGATCCCAAAGGCCCCGTTGTCTCCTGAACAGCTGGGCCAGTGGAGGTCGGGAGATGCGCTGATCTTATGAGAGGCGCATTGTTTTTCACTTGCTACCATGTCGGTGACAGAAAATGAAGTATATTCACTCATAGAAGCCCAGTTAAAGTTGCTGCACGCCGAATAACATGTTTAATTGAGCTTTGCACAGACACGCGCCGGAATGAAGGAAGTGACCATCTCAAATGCGAGTGGAACGCTGACAACTGGTCCATTAGGTAATTCAGTAGTAATTCAGCGGGCCATGCAGCATCCCTGAAGGACATGGATTGGCGACGTTTCGGATCGTGACTCTTATTTCGACATTTCTGCATTCCATATTCCGACATGACTGTCCTTTTGATTCCATTTTACTGATTGTATGCCTTGGTTGCCACCTTCCCCTCAGCTAACAACGATCTATTCTACATTCTCCTTGACCATCGTCCCCTTTGATCTCTCGTTCACACCTTACTCTTCCTTATCTCCGTGTCTCCCTCTCTCCTGACAGTCTGAAAAAGTGTCTCGACCCGAAACGTCACCCATTCCTTCCATCCAGAGATGCTGCCTGTCCCGCTGAGTTACTCCAGCAATCTGTGTCTATCTTCGGTGTAAACCAACATCTGCAGTTCCTTCCTACATATTTCTGCATGCGGGCTTTTCAATGCCGTGTTATGATAATGAAGCAAAACGGGATCTCAGCAATGGGATTTAAAGTGGGTGCAGTGTGGAAAGGAAGGGAGGGAGAGCGGCATACGCAGTCAAGTTGCCAATCTCAGCTAATAGTCGCACACCTGATACACATGTGCGGGACATTTACAGCCGGACGCACTGTCCGCTTTGTCCCCTCTGTAACCCCAATGGAAAGGTCACTTTGCTGTTTTTTCACAGATGACGGGGTGCTTGGTACTGCATGACCAATCGTTCCACAATCCATCATAAGAGAGCACTGCGCAGTCTTCTTCGTTATCCTTGTGACCATTGGGTTCACCATCCGCCCAAACCCTGAGGGAGGAAGAAGATATGAATTACCGTTGGGTAATTGAGGAATGGACAAGTTCTGTAGCAATTTTTGCAGGGGGGTGTACAGACGGCTGGGTTAAACGTTTAATAAAGGCAATGTCACCTTATTCAATACGGGAAACATGGAAACTCTTTGAGTGTTCCTGCAGGGACCACCATTCCTTTATGAAGCGGCTGCCATCTCGCTCCAAGACACTGGCGTGTCTCCTTTTACATCTTGCTCCCGACATTCGACTAATAGGTGTTCATTGAGTAATAGAGTGATACAGAGTGGAAACGGGCACTTCGGCCTAACTTACCCTCACCTACCAACATGTCCAAGCTACACTAGTCCCATCTGCACGCGTTTGGTCCATATCTCTCTAAACCTGTTCTGGCCAGGTACCTGTCTAACTGTTGTTTTTTTTTAATATTAGGAAGTCCCTGTCTCAACTACCTCCTCTGGCAGATTGTTCCTTACATTCACCACTATTGGTGTGAAAAGGTTACCCGTCAGACCCTATTAAATCTTTTCCCCTTCACCTTAAACATATGTCCTCAGGTGCTCGATTCCCATACTCTGGCCAAGAGGCTCTCCCCCAGAGTGGCCCCGGACCGATAATGGCGTTTAGCCGATCTATTCCTCTCATGATTTTATACGCTTCTATAAAGTCACCCCTCATCCTCCTCCGCTCCAAGGAATAGAGTCCCAGACTACTCAACCTCTCCCCAAAGCTCGGACCCGCCAGGCCTGACAACATCCTCTTAAATCTTCTCCGTACCCTCTCCAGTTTGACAACATCTATTCCATAACATGGCGCCCAGAACTGAACACAACACTTTAAATGCGGCCTCACCAACGTCTTATACAACTACAAAATATGATGAGCGTTTGACGGCACTGGGCCTGTACTCGCAGCAGTTTATGAGGAGGGGCCTCATTGAAACTTACCGAATAGTGGCTCGAATAGATGTGGAGAGGATGAATCAATTCAGGGGAGAGTCTATGACTAGTGGTCGTAGCCTCCGAATTAAAGGACATTCATTCATAATCTATTTAGTCAGACGGTGGTGAATCTGTGGAATTCTTTGCCACAGAAGGCTGTGGAGCACGTCAATGGATTTTTTTTAAAGGAAGGGATAGATTCTTGATTAGTACGGGTGTCAGGGTTATGGGGAGATGGCAGGATAATGAGGTTAGGAGGCAGAGATAGACCAATAATTTTACCATGCCTCCGAGCCGCCCTTAACGTTTTGTGCAGTATTTCTCGTGTTGCCCTCCCGCTAACCTTCCGTTTCCACTCTGTGCCTAATGTCCAAACATAGGGTCTTTTGCAAACACTTCTTCTTCTGTCAGAAATAGGATCTCGACCCGAAACGTCGCCTATCCATGATCTCCAGAGATACTGCCCGGCCTGCTGAGTTACCCCAACACTTCGTGTATTTTTTAAGGGAATAAGGACATTAGTGGCGATCCTTTCTGCTTAGTATCCATGTTCTGGCGAAAGAGGACGAGGCTTTGGGATTAGTTATTTTCATAAGCGTTGGAGGTCAATGTGGTTTGCTGTGTGGGTGATGCCACAGTGCATAACTGGTGGGGAGATTAACGATGATGAATAGTCAATGGACTGCCTCCCAAGACGTCTATTTTATCCCGTATGGAGTCGTGCTCTCTGAGATTTATTGTAGATGGATTGGCCCCCGGAATTTAAGAGATTATACTTCACTGCCTTTGATCACAAGGTCATTAGGAATAGTAGTAGAATTTGGCCATTTGGCCCAGCTAGTCTACTCTTACATTCAATCATGGCTGATCTATATAACCGTATAACCATATAACAATTACAGCATGGAAACAGGCCATCACGGCCCTACAAGTCCATGCCGAACACTTATTTTGCCCCAGTCCCATCTACCTGCACTCAGACCATAACTCTCCATTCCTTTCCCATCCATATCCCTATCCAATTTATTTTTAAATGATAAAATCGAACCTGCCTCCACCACTTCCACTGGAAGCTCATTCCACACAGCTACCACTCTCTGAGTAAAGAAGTTCCCCCTCATGTTACCCCTAAACTTATGTACCTTATTTCTGAAGTCATGTCCTCTTGTTTGAATCTTCCCTACTCTCAATGGGAAAAGCTTATCCACGTCAACTCTGTCTATCCCTCTCATGATTTTAAAGACCTCTATCAAGACCCCCTTAACCTTCTGCGCTCCAAAGAATAAAGACCTAACTTATTCAACCTGTCTCTGTAACTTAGTTGCTGAAACCCAGGCAACATTCTAGTAAATCTCCTCTGTACTCTCTCTATTTTGTTGACATCCTTTCTATAATTGGGCTACCAAAATTGTACACCATACTCCAGAATTGGTCTCACCAATGCCTTGTACAATTTTAACATTACATCCCAACTTCTATACAATGCTCTGATTTATAAAGGCTAGCACACCAAAAGCTTTCTTTACCACCCTATCTGCATGAGATTCCAGCTTCAGGGAACTATGCACAGTTATTCCTAGATCCCTCCGTTCAACTGCATTCCTCAATTCGCTACCATTTACCATGTACGTCTTATTTTGATTTGTCCTGCCGAGATGTAGCGCCTCACACTTATCGGCATTAAACTCCATCTGCCATCTTTCAGCCCATTCTTCCAAATGGCCTAAATCTCTCTGTAGACTTTGGAAATCTACTTCATTATCCACAACACCACCTATCTTAGTATCATCTGCATACTTACTGATCCCTGAGGCACCCCACTAGTCACCGGCCTCTAACCTGACAGCCATCCACCATTACTCTCTGGCATCTCCCATTCAGCCACTGTTGAATCCATCTTGCTATTCCCGCATTAATACCCAACAATTGAAGCTTCTTAACCAACCTTCAATGAGGAACCTTGTCAAAGTCCTTACTCAAGTCCATATAGACAACATCCACTGCTTTACCCTCAGCAATTTCCCTAGTAACCTCTTTAAAAAATTCAAGAAGATTAGTCAAACATGACCTCCCAGACACAAATCCATGTTGACTGTTCCTAATCAGACCCTGTTTATCCAGATGCTTATATAAATTATCTCTAATTAATTAGCCCATCACTGAAGACAAACTAACAGGTCTATAATTGCTAGGTTTACTCTTAGAACCCTTTTTAAACAATGGAACAACATGCGCAGCACGCCAATCCTCCGGCACCATTCCCGTTTCTAATGACATTTGAAATATTTCTGTCATAGCCCCTGCTATTTCTACACTAACTACCCTCAATGTCCGAGGGAACATCTTGTTAGGACCTGGAGCCTTATCCACTTTTACATTTTTCAAAAGTTTCAGTCCTTCTTCTTCTTCTTTGAATCTCATAGTTTCCATAGCTACTCTACTTGTTTCCCTTACCTCACTTGATTCAATATCTTTCTCCTTGATGAATACCGAAGCAAAGAAATTGTTCAATATCTCCCCCACCTCCTTTGGCTCAGCAGATAGCTGTCCACTCTGTCTCTCTAATGGACCAATGTTATCCCTCGTTATCCCTTTGCTATTAATATAGCTATATAAACCTCATATCTTCTTTTAGCTTTTCTAATTTCTTTCTTAAGATTATTTTTACATTCTTTATACTCCTCAAGCACCTCATTTACTCCATGCTGCATACAATTATTGTAGATCTCTGTCTTTTTCCGAAACAAGTGTCCAATTTCCCTTGAAAACCATGGCTCTTTCCAATGTTTACTATTTCCTTTCAACCGAACAGGGACATAAAGATTCTGTACTCTTAAAATTTCCCCTTTTAATGTCCTCAATTTATCTTCTACATCCTTCCCATAAAACAAAATGTCCCAATTCACTCCTTTTATATCCTTACGCATCTGATCAAATTTAGCCTTTCTCCAATCAAAAGTCTCAACCCTCGGCCCAGTTCTGACCGTCTCCATAATTATATTGAAACTAATGGTATTGTGATCTCATACCTCCGCCACTTGACCTGTCTCATTTCCTAACAGGAGGTCCAGCATTTCCCCTTCTCTTGTAGGTACCTCTATGTATTGCTGCAAAAAACTATCCTGCACACATTTTACAAACTCCAAACCTTCCAGCCCATTTACAGAATGTGTTTCCCAGTCTATGTGTGGATAATTGAAATCTCCCACTATCACTACCTTGTGCTTACTACTAATATCTGCTATCTCCTTACATATTTGCTCTTCCAATTCTCGCTCCCCATTTGGCGGTCTATAATTCACCCCTATAAGTGTTGCTACACTTTCCCACTTCTCAGTTCCACCCAAATAGAAACATAGAAACATAGAAAGTAGGTGCGAGAGTAGACCACCAGGTCCGTCGAGCCCGCACCACCATTCGCTCATGGCTGAACACTAAACAGACACACTTACCCACAAACAGTAGACACAAGACACAGAACACAAGACACTACCCTCCCCTTTATACCGCTATCACCCCTCTCCACCCCAAGAACCTCGTGATCTCCTGGGGGAGGCAAAAAACCGGAAAAAAACCCAGGTCCAATTCGGGGAAAAAATCCGGGAAATTCCTCTCCGACCCCAATCCAGGCGATCGACACTTGTCCAGGAGATCACTCAGGTCTTACTATACTAACCATACCTAGGTCCATATCCCTGCCCTCTCCCCGTAGCCCCTTATCCCCTTGGCAGCTAAAAAACCATCTATTTTAGTCTTAAATATATTTAAAGTTTCTGCTTCCACTGCTCCCTGGGGCAGTGAATTCCATAAATTAACCACCCTCTGGGTGAAGAAGTTCTTCCTCATCTCAGTTTTAAAAGAGCCCCCCCTTATTCTGCAACTATGTCCTCTAGTTCTAGTTTCCCCGATCATTGGGAACATCCTCGGTGCATCCACCCGATCAAGGCCCCTCACGATCTTATATGTTTCAATGAGATCGCCTCTCATTCTTCTAAACTCCAAAGAGTAGAGTTCCAGCCTACTTAACCTTTCCTCATATGTCAATCCTCTCATTGCAGGAATTAATCTTGTAAACCTTCGCTGCACTGCCTCCAGGGCTAGTACATCCTTTCTTAAGTATGGACCCCAGAACTGTACACAGTATTCCAAATGTGGTCTCACTAATACTGTGTACAGCTGCAGCAAGACCTCCGTGTTTTTATACTCAATCCCCCTAGCAATAAAGGCCAAAACTCCATTGGCCTTCCTGATTGCTTGCTGCACCTGCATACTAACTTTTAGTGATTCATGTACTAATACCCCTAGATCCCTTTGCGTTGCATTACAACGCAGCTCCTCCTCATTTAGAAAATAACTTGCCCTATCATTTTTTTTCCCAAAGTGAATGACTTCACATTTATTAGTATTAAATTTCATCTGCCAAGTTGTTGCCCACTCACCTAGCTTATCTATATCCTTTTGCAGACTCTTCCTATCCTCCTCATCCCCTACTTTTCCTCCCATTTTTGTATCGTCCGCAAATTTTGATATATTACACTTGGTTCCCTCCTCCAAATCATTTATATAAATTGTGAACAACTGGGGTCCCAGCACCGACCCTTGCGGAACCCCGCTAGTTACCGGTTGCCATCCCGAGTATGAACCATTTATCCCCACTCTCTGCTTCCTATTTGTTAGCCAATCCTCTACCCATGCTAATATATTACCCCCAATCCCATAATTTTTTATTTTTAGCAATAGTCTCTTATGTGGCACCTTGTCAAAAGCCTTTTGGAAGTCCAAGTATACCACATCCACCGGTTCCCCTTTATCCACCCGGGTTGTTACTTCCTCAAAGAATTCGAGCAGATTCGTTAAACAGGACTTCCCCTTCACAAAACCATGCTGGTTCTGTCCGATGAAGTCATGTTTATCCAAGTGCCCCGTTAGTGTTTCTTTAATAATTGTCTCTAACATTTTACCCACCACCGATGTTAGACTAACCGGTCTATAGTTACCCGCCTTCTGTTTACTTCCTTTTTTAAATATAGGTGTTACATTGGCCATTTTCCAATCCACTGGGACCGTTCCTGCCTCCAGGGAGTTTTGGAAAATTATCACCAATGCATCCACAATCCCCACCGCTATCTCCCTCAAGACCCTTGGATGTAATCCATCAGGCCCAGGGGATTTATCCTCCTTCAGTCTCATTAATTTCCCTAATACCACCTCCTTGGTGATCTTAATAGTATTTAGCTCCTCCATTCCTACCGCCCCCTGTTTATCCAGCGTTGGAATATTTTTTGTGTCTTCTATGGTGAAGACTGATACAAAATACTCGTTTAATGCCTTTGCCATTTCCATGTTCCCCACCAACAACTCTCCAGTCTCACCCTCCAATGGACCAACGTTCACCTTAGCCACCCTTTTTCTTTTTATATAGCTATAAAAACTCTTACTATTAGTTTTTATGTTGTTCGCTAAATTCCTTTCATAGTCTATTTTCCCCGTCTTAATTAATCTCTTAGTTATTTTTTGCTGACCTTTAAATGCTTCCCAATCCTCTACCCTCCCACTATCTCTGGCTACCTTATATGCCCTTGCCTTCAGCCGAATACTATCCTTTATAGTTTTACTGAGCAATTGACTTGGCCTCCACAGCCTTCTGCGGCAAATAATTCCATAGATACACCATCCTCTGACTAAAGATCAGCACAAAAGGATGAGCTGTTCTGAGAATCGCGAAAGAATGTTAAGGAGATACAAGCATGGCATGGGCGGATCGGTGTCTCATCTGAAAGTCTATACAGTAAAAGGTAAAGTTTTACATTTTTCTCAGAAGAGGCAACCATGTTTCACAGATCCCCACAACATCATACTTCCAGGTGTCAATCCAGGCTCTAAACTCATCCACCTTTCTACAATCCTCCTAGCATTAATATATACACATTTAAGAAACCCACCGCCTCTTATTCTCTGTTTATTATCGTTTTCTTCTATCTCCCCTAGATTTTGGGTCCGAGTGCTTCCCTTCTCTGCCTCCTGCCTCACACTCTGTCTACTAGCTTTATCTATTAGAGTCCCCCCCCAACCGTTCTAGTTCTCTCTCTCCTAGCCCCATTCTCCTGCCTTCTCCCATTGACCCCTGACACGTGTACAAATCAGGAAGGTGGACAAAATTTCTGGAAACGTTGATAATTTCCTTCGCTCCATAGATGCTGCCGCACCCGCTGAGTTTCTCCAGCAACTTAGTCTACCTTCGATTTTCCAGCATCTGCAGTTCCTTCTTGTACTAATCAAGAATCTATCTATCTGTGCTGTAAAATGTCAATTGACTTGGCCTCCACAGCCTTCTGCGGCAAATAATTCCATAGATACACCATCCTCTGACTAAAGAACAGCACAAAAGGATGAGCTGTTCTGAGAATCGCGAAAGAATGTTAAGGAGATACAAGCATGGCATGGGCGGATCGGTGTCTCATCTGAAAGTCTATACAGTAAAAGGTAAAGTTTTACATTTTTCTCAGAAGAGGCATTGTCAATGAGGGTTGAATTCTAATGGAGGATTTTGCAACAATAGAGATTTTCCTTCGCAATCCTAAGAGTCACCTGAAATTAGCAGTTAATTGTTCATGCCATTGGGTTGTAGGCCACCAGGTGGAGTATAAGGTTATGACATACAGTATTGTGTTTTCTCTTCAACATTCAACACCACAGATACTGAACACAACGTGCGACCGGAAAGCAACTCACTTTACAGTGGAACTATAATCGGTTCCATCTACCCAGCGCCAGTCACCTTCAGAGGCCGAATCACTCAGGCCAATCCACCGAATGACATGACAAAATTTCTCCAAAAAACCCTGTCATGGAAAAGAAAGGATGTCAGTAGACGTGGAAACAATAGCTGGTGACTGTACTTTATTAATTGTATGTACAACCCCGTGTAATAATTATCCTGCTCTATAACGCTCGATTATTTATTAACAACTAACGAAATAAAACGCAGATATAGGGTGAGAGGAATATGTGTTTTGCATTTTCCATGTTTACATGTCCTGGTTACAAATATCAGGCAGGACTTTGACAACGTCTATTATGGCGGTGCTCATGTATGGAAAGCACTTTCGGCATTTGGAGGTGAACTTGTAGAACACGGCCAACAACCGGTCTCTAACAACCACACACACACACACACACACAACACCCTCCAACACCAAACCTCCGCTACTAGGGCTACCTCCTGTGCCTTGTTGCTCAGCCTGGTGCTTTGAATACCAACAAAGCAGAGCAGCAAGGTTCATATGTAACAACTACATGTGGCAGAGCTCAGTCTCCAGCATGAGGAAGGACACTAAACATCATCCATCTACTACTCGTCGCAAGTTCATCAAACTGACAACATTCCACACTATCAAGAATACCACCATTGATGTAAAGATGGAGGAACACATCCAGTTAATCCAAGCACCTATAGGAATGTCACCTAGAAGCTACCAACCTGGACATTATTTCATTCCGCACGGCACTTCATTAGCACTTTCTAAGTCGTTTTTCTTCAAGACAGCAATGGATTTGAATACCCTACCAGCCAGCATCAGAGATCTCCAAAACATCAACACATACAAAGATGCAACTCCAAAAGCATCTCCATCTCGACTAGCACGTCCCCCACCATCAGAGTGCTGAGTGATGCTTCACCTAGAGCTTTTCAGGGTATTACACCCAGATCCAGATATCTACCGCTATTTCATGCGATACAAAGAAGCAGGTGATATTCCCATGAAAACACAAATGGTGTGTGATTGCGCTCGGACTATCCCGCGTGTGAACGCAAACTGTCCGGGTCAAACATTACTTTAATTTCTACTAGGAATAGCAACGCACTTCGTAGGGGATCAGGGAACGTTGTCTGCAGGTGTTATCACAGAAAACCCCCTACCTGTTCTTCAGCATTATTAATGACAACAAGGTGGGCGTCGGCTGATGCACATAATCTTTGGGCCTCCTCCCAGTTGGTCGAGTTTGAGGAAAAGTGATAACAGCTTTGCTTGAACTTGGTCCATTGCTCGGGACAAGAATGCACACCTGTGAAGATATTGAGGTGAATATCAGAGGAGTCCGCTTCAGGCGGGAATATTTCTGGCCATATCTGGATGATCGAGGCGAGGGTAAAAAACCTTCACCAATCTTCCAGTTTCAATTATCGAGACAATCATCCGGACAAAACCAGGGCCAGTTTAGATCAACGTTTTACATAATAGAAAGCAGGGCGGCCCGGTGGCGCAGCGGTAGAGTTGCTGCCTTACAGCCGCAGAGACCCGGTTCGATCCTGACTACGGGTGCTGTCTGTACGGAGGTTGTACGTTCTCCCCGTGACCCGCGTGGGTTTTCACCGAGATCTTCGGTTTCCCCCCACATTCCAAAGACGTACAGGTTTCGAGTAAATTGGCTTGGTCCCTGGTGTGTGTGGGATATTATTAGTGTCGTGGTAGGTACTAAGACGGTGGGCCGAAGGGCCTGTTCCCGCGCTATATCTCAAAACTAAACTAAGCATTGCGGAAGGTGTGGGAAATATGGGCGAGGTTGATACCAGAACAAATGTGTCTTCCCAGACCATCGGATAGCAACGAATAACCTCAGTCATTGCTGTTATAGGGAGAAGGCGAAGACTGCAGAAAGATTTGATTAGAATGATGAAAGTCGCTATGCTCTCTTCATCCACCCTATCTTGGCTTTTCAATGGGATCTCCCATATCCTAAAATCCAGAGCCACTGGACTCTCTCCAATGCTAACATATCTATCCAATGCTAACATATCTAACATGTCTCTGTGATGTCTTTATTACTTGTTATATTCCGATTATATGTTATTCCGATTACATGAGGGTAGTCGAGGCCAGTTCATTGGCTATATTTAAGAGGGAGTTAGATGTGGCCCTTGTGGCTAAGGGGATCAGAGGGTATGGAGAGAAGGCAGGTACGGGATACTGAGTTGGATGATCAGCCATGATCATATTGAATGGCGGTGCAGGCTCGAAGGGCCGAATGGCCTACTCCTGCACCTAATTTCTATGTTTCTATGTTTCTATGTCTTTGAGATGTCTGAAAGGCGCCCATTAAATACAATTTTATTATTATTATTATTATCCTCATGTACCGAGCTCAAAACTCCTCACCACATTCCAAATGTTGCTTGGCCTGCGTCTCTTAAACCCTCAGGATTACATCCTTGCTTTTATATTCTAGTCCCCTCGAAATTAATGGCAACATGGCGATTGCCTTCCTTACCACCGACTTAACGTTCAAATTAATCTTTTGGGAATCCTGCACAAGCACTCCCAAGTCACTTTTGCATCTCCGATTTATGAAACCTCTTCTCATTTCAATGATCACCATACTTACTCAGCCGTGGAATGTCAGTCAGGAATTTGTAGAGTTGGGTAATTGCCTTCTCAATGTTCTCTATAACTGAAAAAGGGACAATAGTTTAGATCGTTCGGAGCCTGTTTCTCGATTAAACATGTTTCGACGCCGGCATTACAGTTTCGTTTCATCATTCATCCGAAGTCTACGGTTTCTATAGGTTAGAGAATCTGAAAATTGGAGTCGTTTTGCGATGATTCACATCACCCTGCAAGAATATGCCAGGGCGCCAAGAACCACTAGTTGCAGTTGGAGAGAGTTCGGGTTAGCCACGGACAGACTGGATTGACTAAGTGGAATTACCTTAAATTGATCTGACGTGCGTCCAGCCGGCTTTGTGCTTTAATTTCAAGCATTCCTCCATGATATCCCTGATATTTTTACTTTACCATTGTAAGACATGAGTTTTTGCACAGCATCTTTCATACCTAACGGTTTCATTCCCACCATTCGAACTCACCCTCCCTGTCAATGAATCGCTGGAATGGACGCAGCTTATATTGCGATCAGACGGCGCAGTGTAGAGAATATTGGGCATGTCGGTCAAAGGACCTGGTATGTTAACGATATAACAATTACAGCACGGAAACAAGCCATCTCGGCCCTACAAGTCCGTGCCGAACATCTTTTTTCCCTTACTCCCACCTGCCTGCACTCATACCATAACCCTCCATTTCCTTCTCATCCATATGCCTATCCAATTTATTTTTAAATGATACCAACGAACCTGCCTCCACCACTTCCACTGGAAGCTCATTCCACACCGCTACCACTCTCTGAGTAAAGAAGTTCCCCCTCATGTTACCCCTAAACTTCTGTCCCTTAATTCTGAAGTCATGTCCTCTTGTTTGAATCTTCCCTATTCTCAAAGGGAAAAGCTGATCCACATCAACTCTGTCTATTCCTCTCATCATTTTAAAGACCTCTATCAAGTCCCCCCTTAACCTTCTGCGCTCCAGATAATAAAGACCTAACTTATTCAACCTTTCTCTGTAACTTAGTTGTTGAAACCCAGGCAACATTCTGGAAAATCTCCTCTGTACTCTCTCTATTTTGTTGACATCCTTCCTATAATTGTGCGACCAAAATTGTACACCATACTCCAGATTTGGTCTCACCAATGCCTTGTTCAATTTTAACATTACATCCCAGCTTCTATACTCAATGCTCTGATTTATAAAGGCTAGCATACCAAAAGCTTTCTTTACCATCCTATCTATATGAGATTTCACCTTCAAGGGACTATGCACGGTTATTCCCAGATCCCTCTGTTCATCTGTATTCTTCAATTCCCTACCATTTACCATGTACGTCCTATTTTGATTTGTTGATATTGTTGATATTGAATAAGAGGTCACTGAGCAAATAGAGCTGAGAGGGTCTCTTCCCAAGGTTGAAGCTCACTCTTTATACTCCCCTCATATTGGGCACACAAGCGGGGACACGGTTGCCTTTCACTCTCACGGTACTGGCCAGCTCAGTAGCTCCGACCCAGCCCGAAGCAGCTGCAACCAATTCCATCCCACCAGAAGTTCTATCACTCGCCCTTCCATGTAATATTCCCTTCAAGAGCAAGTAGTATCGTTGGTAAGAAAGGATGAGTAGCAGGGCACGTTTCATAACCGCCCCCACCCCCCTCCCCAACACACCCCATCCCAGATACAGAAGCAACTGAATCATCCGACCAGAACTAGAGACAAGCCCTGAACTACTATCTACGTAATCGGTGACCCTCGGACATCTTTGCTGCGATTGTAATCTCGGCTCGAATATAATCATGTATTATCCTTCCGCTGACTGGTTACCACGCAACAAAGGGTTTTCACTTTACCTCCGGTACGATGACTCCTGGTGCATCGTACCGTTTCCACCCTCGCACTCACCCACAACCGACTCTCACGCCCACATCCTTCTACCCCCTCTCCCACTTCCATCAGTCGCCCTTCTCCTACTTTTCCCCCACCCTACACACCTCACACTGGTCCCTGACTTTAGAATACCAAGTTAGAAACATGTATTATCTCAGGACCACTTGCCCCTGCTACAAGCCTAGATGTAATTCCTGTGGCGTAGAAACGAACACGTCGCCTCCAACACCGCTCTTCCCCGCCCCAATCGACTCAAACTCTCCCGCCACACTCTAAACATTCTGTCCCAAGATACGTTTTTCTTTGATGTTTTCCCGTCCAATGTCTCCCCAGACACAATCTAATCAGCGAACTGGTTACAGGATATCTATTGCTGCGAGTTTGGCCCACACTGATGCACCTTTTGTTGCAAATTCCACTAGATGAGTTCCAATCCACCAGTCGAGAAAATAGTTCCAGGCGGAGTCAGGACTGGAGTCTGGATATGAACAGAGGCCACCAAGAGATCTCTCTGAATGTGGGAAACGGACCTGTGTCAGATTGCATTTCACAGTCAACATTTCTTTATTAATGGGGAAATCCCATCGGAAAACCAGTGTCTGACATTCGGAAGGCTGTTGATGAAAAGGAAAACCTATGGCACTGTGCCCCTCTCAAGGAATGGTTAAGTGGGAGAAGGTAGGATACACGAATTGGAAGGAAATGGCAACTACAAAATTATCTATTTTGGGGATTGTTTTGTCAGTGGGATGCTGAACCTAGTCTGTTGATAACCCGAGATTTAATGATGTTTCATTCATTGTTCTCCATCTATCTACATCCTGATCTATATCTCTCGTTATCCTTTTCCCTAACTAGTCTGAAGAAGGGTCTCGACCTGAAACGTCACCCATTCCTTTTCTCCAGAGATGCTGCCTGTCCCGCTGAGTTACTCCAGCTTTTTTTTTGTCTATCTTCGGTTTAAACCAGCATCTGCAGTCCCTTCCTACACACTGGTTTTCCTTTAGAGGGGACACATATTGTGAGAAGTGGGGATTTTGTGTTTGTGCATGCTGCTTGTGAACTGAGGTAGAGAAACTGCGACTACTTTGAGAATCAGATCCTTGTGGAGGTTTGAAAACGGGTAGTTTCAGAAGGCAGGAATAACGCCCAGTTTGATGTATAGAACACGAAGCGCGCCGACGTTTATATTTTGACCCGGTGCGGGTACTAAAGAACATTGCATAATACGTACAGACCTTTTGAAAATTTCGAAATAACACTTGTTTTATACTCGAGCAAGTTCCTTTCTCTCCTTGCTTAGAAACGTTATAAACCGGATTCTTACAGACTAGGTGCGTATCACAAGAAACAGGAATCAACGGGGGAGAGGTTGTGGGGGGGGGGGGGGGGGGGGGGGGGGGGGGTGGCGATGTTGGGGGGGGGGGGGGGGGTGTTGGGGGCAGGGGGGGTTCAATCCATTAAAGTGATGACCCAATTCAGAATTTTGCGCATCTCTCAACTCAATTCAAAATGTACCTTGCTCATGGCTTTTTAATCCGAGTTGTGTGTTATTCACGGCTCCAGCTGCAAAAAGGCATGGAAAACACAGAATTGACAGCATTTTCGAGTGGAAAAGCCACCGACGGACACAATGCGCTTCATTCTTATATTCTCCTGATGTGGTTCAGCTCACTGCACACGCCCCCGCCCCCTGCCTCTCAATTAATATCAGAACCACGAAGGTTGTCCCAACAATTACCAAGCAAATAATTATCTGCACATTTGTGACCGTCACGTGGTTAGTTTATATATTTTATCCAATAAGAAAAGCTTCACATTTTATATATTTGTTTTCACAACTTACTCAAAATAACTGCAACGCAGAGAGCCACAGCCGATAACACGATGCTGAGTCCCAGCAGAGAGTAGACGACCGGCGCGGAGAGTTTGTGTCGGCTACGATCCTCCGCTTTCAAGCCACGGTCTGCAAAGTGCAAGTGAAGGACATCTCATAAAGTAGGTGAGGGAAACATCAATAGAAAAAAAAATCGGAATGTATTTCCTTGTTTACTACGGAGCACGGGGAAAAGGAGCCTTGTGTTTTGCTAGTACCGGGATCTGTAAACTGTCCAACGCCTGATTCGTCAATATGGGAACCAACATCAGGATATATATCTAAACTCGACGGGGAACAGAGGCGTTGCACATTCTTGACACGGGATCCCAATGGACCGATAATGGTACCCGTTTGTGTAAGATTTAAATAGAGAATAATCAACCCCCATCTCTCCCTTCTTCGAAACTGAATGTCAACTCCATCACTGGAAAAGATTAAAGACAAAACAACAAGGAACCCACCTGTATTCTGCCGGCTACCGTCTCTGTTATGTTCATTGGCCGAAACATCAGCAATGGTTGCATAATAGTTCATCTGCTCCATGTTTCAGCTTGAAGACCTTCTAGTCTTTGAAGACCATGCGCTGTCGAATTATAGTAAAAGCATTTGCGCCTCTCCCAAGGTTACGCAATACCAATGGCCAAATGACGTGGTGAAATTCACAATTCCAAATCACTTCTGCTTAATTCAGGAAGTGCAACTGCTTCTAATGTTGAATGTTTTTCAAAACTGGAGTGGTATGAACAGAAGGGTCCTAGTGATGAGAGAGAGATTCCCGCCAAAAATACGGTCTGCGACTGTGGGGTAGGGGCCGGGGGGGGGGGGGGGGGGGGGGGGGGAGGGGGGATGTTATTCACGTCTCTGTGGACGCGTAGAGATTCACGCGTAGAAAGACGACAAACATTTTCTCGTTTAGACTTTGACAAATGGCAGATGACTCCAATCGTGTGCTCTACACAAAGATCATAAATTGCCCAAAACAAACATCTTGGATCCTTCGCCCGACGAATGGAAGTGATCTAATCGGACAGAGGGAAAGTGGTGATACTAGTTCTGCATTCATACGTCTTCCACCTTCCTCCTCACAGTTTACTCAATTCCCCTCACGGTTACTTCTACCGTCTGTGACTGTGAATGTGCGATGAATATCCGTCAATTTACTGGAGCATTGGAAACTGTGGCATGGGTTGGGTGATTGTTCTCAGGTGTACAGAGATTTAGTGGAAAATCTTTATTTGCGTAGTGCACTGGTTGGTCAAACCATGTATTAGTAACTACAATGACTATAACACCAATCAAACCGCATGTTTCAGCTTTCGGGCTGAAACTTTGTTCATCACCAGGCAGCACACTGGGATTCATATTGTTCATGTCAGGGTGGATGGTATGTGAAACCAGCTGCCAGTAGTCGAGGCCGGTACAATAACAACATTTAAAAGACATTTGGACAGTAACATTGAGGGGAAAAGTCTGGAGAGATATGGGCCAAATGCGGGGGGATTTCACCATCTTGGTCGGCATGGACAAACAGGGTAAAAGAGACAAGTTCCACGCTGTGTTACTCTATGACATTACGTGGAAGAACATCTTTGCGGGAAACACTCAAGGCTTATAAATAGATGGAAGTCAAAATAGTGCACTCCCCTCAGGAAATCGGCAGATGAATGCAGATGTATTTACGATACGATACGATGGAACTTTATTTATCCCAGGAGGGAAATTGATCTGACAACAATCATAAAACATACGATGCATGAAATAATGTGACGAATAGAAAATATTGGGGATGTGCAAAGATTGGGGAGGGGGTGGGGGTGGGGGCAGACGAGTCAGTGTACCCCACGACAGAAGGGGGAGGAGTTGTACAGTTTGATAGCCACAGGGAAAGGAGCTCCTCTGGTGTTCTATACTGACATTATGTGGAAGCACATCTTTGCGGGAATGTTTATTGACCATTCAGGCTCGGAAACTATGATAGTGCCACTGGAGCCCAACGACAAGAGGCAGAAGTTGAGCAACAAGACATTGCTGATGATGAAAGCAATAAAGCAGAGCTGCTGGAGAAATTGAGCTGGTCGGGTAGCATCTGTGGAAGGGAACGGGGATTCGGGTGCAGATACTTCAACTTGTCAATGAGCCGAGGGGAAGCAGGTACTATAGATAGGGAGGTGAATTGCGGGGCAAGAGCCAGCATGCAATAGATGGATCCAGGTGAAGAGGGCTTGACAGGTGGATAACAGTCAGCTGAGGAGGGAAGGGGTAAGATAGCACCAGAGGCTGGGAGGTGGCAAGTGGAGAACAGAAGGGTGCAGTTTCCGAACCTGATAGGAAATTAAGCGGCAGAGTTAAGCCGACGAATGGGGGTGGTGGACTGATAGTAAGAACAAAAAGGAGAGGGTAAGAATTGAGGGCCAGTGCATCCAATGGGTGGAGTATGTGGGTGGGCAATGTGCACATAGGGTACGGGACAGAGGATAGGGTGATCGGGGTTCGGCGCATTATGATAACAATAGTGGGTGTGAGAGAACCGGGATAGAGAGGAGGAGATGGAAAGGAACACCGAGGGTGGGCATTATCTGAAATTGGAGAATTAATTTCCCGCCGATAGTTTGCAGGTACCCATGTGGAATATGATGTGATATTCCTCTCGTTTGCGTTTAGACGCACCATGGCAGTGAATGAGGCCGAAGAGAAACCAGTCTCCGTGGGAAATGAAAGAGGAATTAAAATGGCAGGTAACCGTGATATCCGGATGGCAGTAGCAGAAACAGAAGTGGTTCGATTATATGGAATTCAGACCCAGGTTTTACACGGAATACTGAAGTGCTACATGGGGAACTGCAGCCAAAACCAAATAATTGCCGGTCATATATTCTTCAAACAAAAGGAGGTCTTCAAGTTGAGAACATGGAGATCCAGGAGCTGTGTGAAACTGGGGTACCACCCGTTGCGTCTATACCTGCGGGACTCCCCAAGGGGCCAAAAATGGATGCTAAATGGATGAGTGAGGTACCACATCAGTCCACTATCATGGTGTGCTCACTGCCGCGTTTATATCAACAACACCAACGGCAGACATTTTTTCCACTGCAAAAGGCCCACCAGACCCACCACAAAGGGCCTAAAAAACGGGCTAGCATATAGACGAGCAAGGTACCACTCAAAAATAATGTCAAATGAACAAGTTGAATTCAGAGTACAAAATGATTTAGGCCAGACAAATAGTCCGCTGCACTACAGGTACCAGGCATACCAAAAATGGATACCCGAGACCCTGCTGTCCAACTAGGCTAGCCTAGATATAGTGGGTACCAACTAAACCAAGTTTAAATGATCTACCACACCTTGGGGAATATAATTTCACTGGTGACAGATCAATTATCTGCTGCATTGGGCCTACCAAACCCCCTAAATGGGCTCTTGGGCCTATCTAGGCTAGCCTAGATATTAAAGGTACCAGCCAAAATCAGGTTTAGATGATCAATCGCAGCCTAGGAAATACAAAATGACCCATGCCAGAATGATAATCCATTGCCTTGGCCGTACAAGACCCCCCCCCCCCCCTAATAAGTCCTTGGACCCCAGTAGGCTATTCTAGGTATTAAAGATATGTATTAAAGGTATTAAACCACAACCTTCAGCTAGTGAATACAAAGTGACTCATGTCAAAAAATTAACCACTTTATCGACTATTTCCACAACAACCCATTTAACCCTATGAGAAAAGAGGGAGACGAGGCTAGTAGTGGGTATAAGTTGTTGGAGTGTCCTATTTGGCTTTCTACATATTTGGCCATTTGGCTGAATGCGGTGACGAGCTCTTCTTAGCTGCAGCCAAACAATGTATCAATATCGGATTGGATAGGAGTTTTTGCAGTAAAAAATCACTGTTTACGACTGTTTGAGGTAAGTTGTTTTACTTTGCCACATGATTATAGTTTGCTATTATAATGCAGGGACATCATGCATGATTCCGTTATAGGGTTCAGTTGCTAATTTACGTTAAAACCAATGCCATGGGGCAACGCCACGCCCAGAGCACATGGCCTGCAGAGAGGTACCATAACTGACACGTGGTTAGGATCATGTATCTGCTATTTTTTTCTCATGGCAAAATATGTCCCAGTTGTTCACATTTTGCCAATTTTGTTAATGGCAACTTCAGACTGCTTTTTGTGCATACTGTTTGTTTGGAAATCGCCATATCTAAGAACTGCGTAACGGCAGACCCAGTTTTCTTTTCAGAATTAATCTCAGGTGAACATGTTGAAGTACAGAATATGGGAATTGGAAGAAACGGTATTGTTTCGAAATGCCCAAGCCACCTTCAAAAAGTCAGGAAATTTCATTTCATTCAGCACTTTTTGTTCATTTTTTAAATCAAGATTTAGGGTAAACGACCTGGTGAAGCAATTTTTGGACGCACCTTAAAATGCCAGTGAGCTTTACTCTAATGACTGTGTGATTTTAGCAATACATACTCCCTTTGAAAGACCAATATACAAAGTACCAACAGCTGCATAACTACTCTTAGGTCACCATATCACTTCCATTTTTATTTGTAAGTGAGGTGAGGTTTTACTTGAAAACAATTCCAAAAACTCGGACAACTGTTGGTACAGTAATCATTTACATTTTCCTTCAAAAGCTGAAATCATCTTCTATTTCTGCCATAAGAAACTTTTCATTTTTTGTACATGGGTCCTCTAACCTCAAATACAATTATCATGGCGACCTCGAGATTTTGATCTCTCAGTAATGTTAGAAAATGGAAATGATTATTATAGTTTAACAGCGTTTCACACAAATGAGTTTAGAGAACATTTTATTTGTCATCTTCCAACTATTGTTACACAATTTGGAGTTAATATCTTTCGAATTTAAAGGTGTAATTTAACTATGTAACATAACGAAGGAAAATTTCCTGAGGTGTCGGGTTAACATTTGAGTTTGCTAAACTTTAATGAATCATTCCTTACACAAGTATATTAATAATCAACTTTAAAATACATTGGGCCTTATACAAATGAGCTTGGGACCAAAGTGTCAATTTTGGACCACATGTTTGCCATCGGACTAAAAGTTTGCTTTAAATGATCAATCACACCTTGAGGAATGCCTTGTGCCTATCAGACCATCAACTCCCCCCCCCCCCCGCCCCTCCACGACCAGTTGGTCAATTAAGGGACTATTTGGGGCGTCTGGTATGACCAAGGCAATGGATTATTATTCTAGCATGGGTGATTTTGTATTTCCTAGGCTGTGATTGATCATCCAAACCTGGTTTTAATTGGTACCTTTAATATCTAGGCTGGACTAGATGGGCCATTTTATATCCCCCAATGTGTGATAGATCATTTAAACTTGGTTTTTGCTGGTACCCACAATATCTAGGCTAGCCTAGTCACACAGCAGGTGTCCATTTTGGGGTGTCTGGTACCTGTATTGCAGCGGAATATTGGTCTGGCCTAACCCATTTTGTATTCTATGACCTCAACTTGTTCATTTGGCATTATTTTTGAGTGGTACCTTGCTCGTCTATATGCTAGCCCATTTTTTAGGCCCCTTGTGGGGGGGTCTGGCGGGCCTTTTGCAGCGGAACAAATGGCTGCCGTTAGTGTTGTTGTAGGCGTGACAGTGAACACACCATGTTGGTGGATTTAAGTGGCACCTCACCCATCTATTTAGCACCCATTTTGTGCCCCTTTTGGGGGTCCCCCAGGTCTACACGCAGTGGTTGGTACACAGCAGACTCCCAATTCCGTTCATTTCAGGTGACCCACTGCACACTCCCATAGTCAGACATTGGGACCCAGTTCATCTAACCCAATGTCTCTGGGCTGACGGTCTATTATGTTACTTAATGATCAGTTTGATTTACCTCAGCATGGTTTACAACCGCCCATGCTATCCTTACTCCAGTTAGCAATGACTTCCAGTATAAATCATTCTTAAATCTATTTATTCCCTCTCTAACTTGAATTTTAATTTATAGGCATATATACATGATCTTCATACTGCTCCAGCATGCAAGCTCCAGGTTTAAAGATATTACACACTGACCAATTTCATAATTTACAAAATCACACCTTTTTTAGATAATATTATGGAATCCCAGGATGACATCCGCTTCTTCTATCGTACTATCACAGTCCTCACAATGTCACATTATTCCACATGGTTCCCTCCTCAATACAACGCATCGCCCTTTGTTAGCTGTGTAATGCAGTCCTATGTGTTGTGCACTTCATTCCATCGATCCTGTACTCCATTGCACCAAATGTGGTAACATCGTTTATCAGTTAAGCAGCGCATATAGCTGTGCGAGTCATCCCGTGGGATTTAACTTTGTACTTTTCACGGAGAACGCAACCGATTCAATGAGTCAAATTATTTTGAAAAGAGAAAATTTGGAATTAAATTTTAAAAAATGACGGTTCAGTGTGAAGTGGGTAGTACTATGTTAGCCTGTTCAGGACCAGAGGTCGCTAGAGTAACTTAAAGGGGAAGTGAATTCAAGAAGGCAAAGAGGAAGAAATGTTGCGCAGCTTGTGGTTGGCAACTGAAGTGTGGAGCATGGTACTTGTGGTATTAAATACAGGAACTGGATAAATATCTGGCGAAGAATGACTTGCAAAGCTGAAGAGAGAAAACGCGTGGGGTGATACAAAAACTGTGCTGAGATAGGCAAGCTGATGATCTACATGTGAAATATTGCATGCAGTTCTGGTCCCACAATTGTACTAAGGGTGCGGAAGCTTTGGAGAGGATTCCCAGAATGCTGTCTGGATTAGAGGATATTAGCTCTAATGAGAAGTTGGACAGCCTTGGCTTGTTTTCACTGGAGCGCCTGAGATTGGGGGGGACACCTGATAGAAGTGAATACTTTTATGAGAGATGCGGAGTGTTGATAGTCAGAACCTGTTACACAGGATGGAAATGTCAAAGACTAAAGGGCTTAGCATTAAGATGACAGGGGCAAAGTGTACATCAGATGTGTGGTACTAGTCATGTATACATGAGTGGTGAGTGCCTAGAACACGTTGCCCTGTGTGGTGGTAGGGGCAAATATGATAGTGGCGTTTAAGAAGGTTTTATATTATTACGTGTGTAAGTAGGGAATGGATGGAGATGGGTCATATGCAGGAAAACCAACTTAGTTGATCTTAGCATTATGTTTTCGACTGACTATCGTGCGATTCAGCGCGAATCAGGGGAACTCCGCTGAAATGGCGGGTGGTTTCTACACTCCAGAGATGGAGTTAATGTGGGGAATACTGAAGTGGTTGCGCATTATGCATTGAAAACAAGAATTAAACAAGGTCATGTGATCGAGAGGCACAAACAACTACAGATGCTGGATTATAAAAGGAGCCACAGTTTTGGAATAACTGCGTCTGGTCAGGTAGCATCTTGGGAGAACTTGAGTAGGTGCCGTTTCCAGTCGAGCCGACCCCCTCTTCAGACTGGTCTATCAAACCACTTCGCTAGAGATGCTGCCTGACCCGCTGAGTTACTACAGAACTTTGTGTCTCGTTACATACACATGTCATTTCATTATTTAACAAGCGTTGCTTAGATAAACTTTCTGAATTAAAACTCATGCATGTCTCTTTCAAACTTGCCCCCTGCCTCCTTGATTTTATATTATATCAGTAAGTTAATGAAAATTAATGTAGATATTTCAGGTTATTTTACTACACGCAAAAGCTACTATTGGCATTTCCCTGCAGTGTAAGATTACTGTCACTGGAATGTGACAATGCTCAGAATGAAGCATGAGAACACACTTAACGCAATTGCCGCAGACAGTGAATGCGATATCAAGGTACAGTCCTGGACAAAACAAAATCCTGAAGTACTGTATGTCTGCAGGCCGGTGGCTTCTAAGTGAACCATTCACGGACAGAGTGCAGAAAATCCTCAAGGGCGAAGGTGAACATTCGGAAGTGGTAGTGCATGTCGGCACAAACGATGTCGGAAAGAAGGGGATGAATATTCTGCAGCGTGACTTTAGAGAGCTCGGAAAAATGCTGAAAAGCAGGACCTCCAGGGTTGTTATCTCCGGTTTGCTTCCAGTTCCTCGTGCTGGCGAGAGCAGGAACAGGGAGATACGGGAACTGAACGTGTGGCTGAGGAACTGGTGCACGGGGCAGGGATTTAGATTCTTAGATCACTGGGATCTGTTTTGGGGTAAGGGGGAACTGTACAAAAGGAACGGATTGCATCTTCACAGGTGTGGGACCAGCATTCTGGCAGGCAGGTTTGCCACTGCTACACGGGTGGTTTTAAACTGAATAAGAGGGGTGGGGTGTAGAATGGGATAGTGGTGGATGGAGTTAAAGGGAAAGGGTTTCTTAAATGTGTGAGCGTAGAGACAGAGGGGTGTAAAAGGAGGGTAGAAGCAATAGGTAGCAGGGTGAAAAGTAAAAGTGGCAGGCCGGCAAATCCAGGGCAAAAATCAAAAAGGGCCACTTTTCAGCATAATAGTATAAGGGGTAAGAGTGTTGTAAAAACAAACCTGAAGGCTTTGTGTCTCAATGCAAGGAGCATTCGTAATAAGGTGGATGAGTTGAATGTGCAGATAGCTATTAATGACTATGATATAGTTGGGATCACGGAGACATGGCTCCAGGGTGACCAAGGCTGGGAGCTGAACATCCAGGGATATTCAATATTCAAGAGGGATAGATAGAAAGGGAAAGGAGGTGGGGTAGCGTTGCTGGTTAGAGAGCAGATTAACGCAATAGAAAGGAAGGACATTAGCTTTGAGGATGTGGAATCGATGTGGGTAGAGCTGCGAAATACTAAGGGGCAGAAAACGCGAGTGGGAGTTGTGTACAGGCCACCTAACAGTAGTAGTGGAGTTGGGGATGGCATCAAACAGGAAATTAGAAATGCGTGCAACAAAGGTAAAACAGTTATAATGGGCGACTTCAATCTACATATAGATTGGGTGAATCAAATTGGCAAGGGTGCTGAGGAAGAGGATTTCTTGGAATGTATACGGGATAGTTTTCTAAACCAACATGTAGAGGAACCAACGAGAGAGCAGGCTATTCTAGACTGGGTATTGAGTAATGAGGAAGGGTTAGTTAGCAGTCCTGTTGTGCGTGGCCCCTTGGGCAAGAGTGACCATAATATGCTTGAGTTCTTCATTAGGATGGAGAGTGACATCGTTAATTCAGAAACAAGGGGCCTGAACTTAAAGAAAGGTAACTTTGAGGGTATGAGACGTGAATTGGCCAAGATAGACTGGCGATTGATTCTTAATGGGTTGACGGTGGATATGCAATGGACGGCATTTAAAGACTTCATGGATGAACTACAACAATTGTTCATTCCAGTTTGGCAAAAAAATAAATCAGGGAAGGTAGTGCATCCGTGGATAACAAGGGAAATCAGGGATAGTATCAAAACAAAAGATGAAGCGTACATATTAGCCAGAAAAAGCAGCCTACCAGAGGACTGGGAGAAATACAGAGACCAGCAGAGGAGGACAAAGGGCTTAATTAGGAAAGGGAAAATAGATTATGAAAGAAAACTGGCAGGGAACATAAAACCTGACTGCAAAAGCTTTTATAGATATGTGAAGAGAAAAAGATTAGTTAAAACAAATGTAGGTCACTTGCATTCAGAAACGGATGAATTGATCATGGGGAACAAGGACATGGCAGACCAATTGATTAACTACTATGGTTCTGTCTTCACTAAGGAAGACATAAATAATCTGCCGGAGATAGCAGGGGACCGCGGGTCAAATGAGATGGAGGAACTGAGTGAAATCCAGGTTAGCCGGGAAGTGGTGTTAGGTAAATTGAATGGATTAAAGGCCGATAATTCCCCAGGGCCAGATAGGCTGCATACCATAGTACTTAAG
This sequence comes from Amblyraja radiata, assembly GCF_010909765.2. Taxonomy (NCBI): domain Eukaryota; kingdom Metazoa; phylum Chordata; class Chondrichthyes; order Rajiformes; family Rajidae; genus Amblyraja; species Amblyraja radiata. Next base: position 19,729,509 of record NC_045990.1, read on the forward strand.
GAAGTATCCCCAGAAATATTGGATGCATTAGTGATAATTTTTCAAAACTCTTTAGATTCTGGAGTAGTTCCTGAGGATTGGAGGGTAGCCAATGTAACACCACTTTTTAAAAAGGGAGGGAGAGAGAAAACGGAGAATTACAGACCAGTTAGTCTAACGTTGGAAGTGGGGAAACTGCTAGAATCAGTTATTAAAGATGGGATAGCAGCACACTTGGGAAGTGGTGAATTCATTGGACAAAGTCAGCATGGAGTTATGAAGGGTAAATCATGTCTGACGAACCTTATAGAATTTTTCGAGGATGTAACTAGTAGAGTGGATAAGGGAGAACCAGTGGATGTGTTATATCTGGACTTTCAGAAGGCTTTCGACCAGGTCCCACATAAGAGATTAGTATACAAACTTAAAGCACACGGTATTGGGGGTTCAGTATTGATGTGGATAGAGAACTGGCTGGCAGACAGGAAGCAAAGAGTAGGAGTAAACGGGTCCTTTTCACAATGGCAGGCAGTGACTAGTGTGGTACCGCAAGGCTCAGTTCTGGGACCCCAGCTATTTACGATATATATTAATGATTTGGACGATGGAATTGAATACAACATCTCCAAGTTTGCGGATGACACGAAGCTGGGGGGCAGTGTTAGCTGTGAGGAGGATGCTAGGAGGCTGCAAGGTGACTTGGATAGGCTGGGTGAGTGGGCAAATGAATGGCAGATGCAGTATAATGTGGACACCAGTAATTAAAAGTAGGCATGCATGTGCAGCAGGCAGTGAAGAAGGCGAATGGTATGTTATCATTCATAGCAAAAGGATTTGAGTATAGGAGCAGGGAGGTTCTACTGCAGTTGTACAGGGTCTTGGTGAGACAACACCTGGAGTATTGCGTACAGTTTTGGTCTCCTAATCTGAGGAAATACATTCTTGCCATAGAGGGAGTACAGAGAAGGTTCACCAGACTGATTTCTGGGATGTCAGGACTTTCATATGAAGAAATACTGGATAGACTCGGTTTGTACTCGCTAGAATTTAGAAGATTGAGGGGGGATCTTGTAGAGACTTACAAAATTCTTAAGGGGCTGGACAGGCTAGATGCAGGAAGATTGTTCCCGATGTTGGGGAAGTCCAGAACAAGGGGTCACAGTTAAAGGATAAAGGGGAAATCCTTTAGGACCGAGATGAGGAAAACATTTTTCACACAGAGAGTGGTGAATCTCTGGAATTCTCTCCCGCAGAAGGTAGTTGAGGCTACTTCATTGGCTATATTTAAGAGGGAGTTAGATGTGGCCCTTGTGGCTAAAGGGATCAGGATGTATGGATAGATGGCAAGTACAGGATACTGAGTTGGATGATCAGCCATGATCATATTGAATGGCGGTGCAGGCTCGAAGGGCCGAATGGCCTACTCCTGCACCTATTTTCTATGTTTCTATGTTTCTATGTTTCCTGAAGAGATATTACTACCAAGAGAGAGTTCGAATACCCGAGCCAGCTGCCTGCCCTTTTTCCGGGGTTACGTCCGTGCTCGGTGGGATTAGAAAGGGAATACGCCCTGTCTGCAGGCACCCTGAGGGAGTCCGGGACCGCTGGGCTCCGCAGGGCGTTGAATGTATCCTCAATAAGGATTGTATCATAGTTGTATAGTAGTTTATTACATGTTTGTATTGTATTATGGTGGTGGGTTCTGGCTTGTTTTATTGTAGTGTAACATTATTTTTTAATAATTGAATACATTTATTAAAAAAAAAAAAAAAAAAAAAAGAGAAAAAAAGAGAGAGTTCGAAGCAAATTCACTGGCGTCACTCCGTCGTGCAAACGCTTCTAAAGCAACATCCAGAAATCAATGCTTACAATGTTTCTCTCCCATTTGGAAATGTTCCATACCCATGCTTGTTGCACAAGAAACACTCTAGGCTTAGAAATAGATGGAGGTCAAAATAGTGCACTCCTTTCGTTACTTCTTACAATTCATTTCAGGGGAAAATACCTTCCAACTGATAACCAATACTGAACCCCACCCCCATCCACCTTTAACAAGACATCGGCAAATAAATGCAAATGTTTTTACGATACGATGGAACTTTATTTATCCCAGGAGGGAAATTGATCTGACAACAGTCATAACACATAATATACATCAAAATAATGTGACGAGTGGAAAGAATTGGGTGTGTGAAAAGATTGGGGAGGGGGGGGGGGGGGGTGGTGTGGTGGGAGGGGAGTCAGTGTACCCCACGACAGAAAGGGAAGGAGTTGTACAGTTTGATAGCCACAGGGAAAGGATCTCCTGTGGCGTTTATACTGCATCTTGGTGGACCCAGTCTGTTGCTGAATGTACTCCTCAGGTTGACTAGTCATGGATTGGGTGACCTGTATGTCTAAGATGCTCTTCAAAACCACCTCCCATGCAACCAACTACTCCCCCAGGACGGGACCAGCCTTCCTGATGACTTTGTTGATCCCGTTGGCGTCCACGGCCTTCGCTCTGCTGCCCCAGCACACTTCAGCGAAGAGAATGGCACTGACTACCACCGATTAGTAGAACATCTGCGGTATCTTACCGCAGACGTTGAAGGAGCGGAGCCTTTTCAAAAAGTAGAGCCGACTGTCCATTCTTGTACAGGGCCACAGCTTTCCTGGACCTGTCCAGTTTACTGTACAGATAAACTCCAATGTATTTGTACTCCTTGGTAAACTACACATCCACACTATTGATGGAGACAGGGGACAGGGGTGTTCCTCTCCTCCTAAAGTCCACCGACAACTTTTTCGTTTTATCGGCGTTGACCTGCAGGCTCGAGAGGATTTTCGAGTAACTTACTCCAGAAGGGAAATTAATACGACAGAGTATTAACTCAACATTGAGAAACCAATGCTTCAGGTTTGTATAATATGTACAAAGGTGTACAAAACCATGAGACAAATGGATAGAATGAATGCACGGTGTCATTTTCCCGAGGTAGGGGAATCAAAAACTGAAGATTTTATGCGGGAAGGGAAAAGTTAACAGAAGTTGAGGGTCTACATGTTCACGTGAGGGTGGGTAGTATGTGGAACGAGCTGCCAGTAGTCGAGGCCGGTACAATAACAACATTTGGACAGGAACATTGATAGGAAACGTCTGGAGAGATATGGGCCAAATGCGGGGGGATTCCACCATCTTAGCCGGCATGGACAAATTGGATCAACGGAACAAGTTCCACGCTGTGTTACTCTGTGACATTATGTGGAAGCACATCTTTCCGGGAATGTGTATTGACCATTCAGGCTCGGGAACAAAAAGAAGGAGTGGGTAAGAAGTGAAGGCGAGTGCATCCAATGGGTGGAGTGTGTGGGTAGGCAATGGGCACATAGGGTACGGGACAGAGGATAGGGTGTTCGGGGTCGGGCGCATTGTGATAAAAATTGTTGGTGTGAGAGAACCGGGATAGATAGGAGGAGATGGAAAGGAACACCGGGGGTGGGCATTATCTGAAATTGGAGAATTCATGATTCCCCGCCGTTAGTTGGCAGGTACCCCTGTGGAAAATGATGTGATATTCCTCTCGTTTGCGTTTAGACACACCATGGCAGTGAAGGAGGCCGAAGGGAAACCAGTCTCTGTGGGAAATGAAAGAGGAATTAAAATGGCAGGTAACCGTGAGCTCCGGATGGCAGAAGCAGAAACATAAGTGTTTATATTATATGGATTTCAGACCCAGATCGTACACAGAATATTAAAGTACAACTTGGGGAACTGCAGCCAAAACCAAATAATTTCCGTTCATATGTTCTTCAAAGATAAGGAGGTCATCAAGTTGAGAACATGGATATCCAGGAGCTGCGTGAAACTCCCGGTGCACCTGACCCTGGAGTTGGACATCAGCCGGAAAATCCGAGGCCTGGTCCATATCATGTAGGGCGTGATTGTGGCGCAGCGGTAGAGCTGCTGCCTTATAGAGCTTGCAGAGATCCGGGTTCGATCCCGACAACGTGTGCTTGTCTGAAGGGAGATTGTACGTTCTCCCAGAGACCGCGTGGGTTTTAGACCGTCAACCGAAAGACATTAAGTTAGACAAACTAGATACCAATATCTGACTATGTGAGTGTGCAGGGGGTCACCTGAAATGAACGGAATTGGGAGTCTTCCGGGTGCCACTCGTTGCGTCTACATCTGGGGACTCCACAAGGGGCCAAAAAAATGGGTGCTAAATAGATGAGTGAGGTGCCACTTCAATCCACTACCATGGTGTGCTCACTGCCGCGTCTATATCAACAACACCAACGGCAAACATTTTTGCCGCTGCAAAAGGCCCACCAGACCCACCACAAAGGGCCTAAAAAACGGGCTAGCATATAGACGAGCAATGTACCACTCAAAAATAATGTCAAATGAACAAGTTGAGTACAAAATGTGTTAGGCCAGACAAATAGTCTGCTGCAATACAGGTTCCAGCCACCCCAAAAATGGATACCCTGGACCCGGCTGCCAATCAGGCTAGGCTAGATATTGTGGGTACCAACTAAACCAACAGTGATCTACCACAGCTGGGGAATATAAATTTATTTGTGACTGAATAATTATCTGCTTCATTGGGGCTACCAGACCCCCTAAATGGGCCCTTGGGCCAATCTAGGCTAGCCTAGATATTAAAGGTACCAGCTAAAATCAGGTTTAGATGAACAATCACAGCCTGTGAAATACAAAATGACCCATGCCACTATGATAATCCATTGCCTTGCCCCCCTCCCCCTAATAGATCCTTGGGCCCAAGTAGACTTGTCTAGGTATTAAAGATATGAGCTGAAGCAGGTGTATATGATCAACCACAACCTTCGGCTAGTGAATACAACGTGACATGTAAAAAAATTAACCACTATATCGACCATTTCCACAACAACCTTGTTCAGTGAGAAAAAAGGGAGAAGAGGCTAATAGTGGTCATAAACTGTTGGAGTTTCCTATTTGGCTTTCTATATATTTGGCCATTTGGCTGAATGCGGTGACAAGCTCTCCTTAGCCGAACAATATATCGACATCGGATTGGATGGGAGTTGGTTGTTTGAGGTAAGTTGTTTTACTTTGCTACATAGTTATACTTTGCTGTTATAATGCAGGGACATCATGCATGATTCCGTTATAGTGTTCAGTTGATAATTTACGTTAAAACCAATGCCATGGGGCAATGCCACGCCCAGAGCACATGGCCTGCAATAACTGACACGTGGTTTGGATCAAGTGCATAGAAAAGCCCTGTGGAATTTGTGCAATAAACTATGCTATGTAGGCCGAAATATTATATTATTTGATGGTGATTTATCTTAAATAGGGATGGACTTTAATTTGATAAGCTTACAGTCATCTCCCGTCTTTAAGAAAAACTACGGAAAGCCGTATCAGACATCCTATAGTATGGACATAATTGCATTATCAGTAGTAATGCATTGAGTGTAAGCTTATAATATTAAACTCAATAATGTCGTTTATTGTCAGGTTCAATTTGTGCCATTATAGGATGATTTATCTGTGGATGGTCAGCAAATAGTTTGAAGATACTTGTTCTGTAGTTTAGATTAATTACATTCAGTCTCGTGTTTAAAATTGTAAGTATGAATTTTGAAATATTTGCAACATTTACTTACTATATATCACAGTGGAACATTAGCAATACTTTCTCACCTTAGTGAGAATTAGTAGGGGGGCGTTGCAGTGGCAGCAGCCTGTCAGCAGCGCGTAAATTTTTTCAACTTTTTTTATATTTTAGTATGTTTTAAAGTATGTTTTTGATGTTTCTCGGTGTGTTTTGTGTGGGGGGTGGTGTGGGGGGGGGGGGGGGGGGAAGGGGAAAACCGTTTCGGCCGCCTCCTCCACGGCGAGGCGACTGTTTCCAGGTCGCCTCCCCCGTGGCCTAACAGCAAGGATCGGCGCGGCCTTTCCCGGTGACGCGCCCGGGGCTTCAGCGGCGGGCGCAGCGTGGACTCTCGGCGTGGAGCAGGCGAGCCCTCGCTGGGGCTCGCTGGAGGGAAGCGCTCCGTTTCGCTAGCCCGGGGCAGCCGGCAGCCTGAAGCCGCGGTCTGCACAGCTCCAGCTGGCGCGGCGTCTACAGCCCGGGATCCCTCGTGGGGAACCCGGGGGAAGAAGAAGCCATCACTGCCGGCCCGCGGCTAACTTCTACCGCGGGTCCGGCATGGACTTACCATCACCCCTGGAGGGGAGCTTCGACCACTGGCCCTGCGGTCTGCGGTGCTTCTGGCTGCGGCGCGGCGGGAACCTTAAATCTTCGACCGCCGGCCTGCGGCCTACACCAGCCTGAAGCCGCGGTCTCCGGTGGGGAAGAGCCGATCCTGGACTTACCTTGACTTTGACTTTGTCCCTTGCCATCTGGACGCCCGCAGCAACGGCTGTGGAGGGTGGAGGTCCCGACCACGGGGGAAAATGGAGGAGGTCTGGCCAAGTTCTGTGCCTTCCACCACAGTGATGAATGCTGTGATGGATGTTTGTGTTACATTTTTATTGTTGTTGTGTGTTCTTTATTATTGTACCGCTGCTGACAACCCAAATTTCACCGACCCTGGTTGTGTGGCAAATACATTCTATCAATTCTATCTATCTATCACAGATCAAGATAATTGCTACAATAATCTTCATTTTTTAGTGATAATTTGTTATTTATGTTGGATGGATTTACCACCTTGAACCAAACAAATAAACAAATACTTAGATGACCTAGGATTTTAAAGTTTTCTACGTGCAAATGGAGGAACAAGCTCTGATGAAGAGTATTTTTAGTCCACATTGTTCTCCCATTAAAAGCTTTTTAGTAGTTCAGGCTAATATTATCCTGGGCAAATTAGCTAACCTTAGCTAGTACTACTAGTAAGACAATGCACATGGAGGGTCCTGTGAACTCTAATGACGATTTACCATTCCAAGATTAAGTTGATTGAGTTTTCACCTGCCACAAACCAGATCAAGATTTGGATCCACTGCAGTATGGATGGTAGGATGAAAATGGACATTACATGCCCGATGGGTTTCCCGGACCTGCAGTACAAGACAATGTCTTTGAAGATGTTTCCGTGAGTGACAATACTGAAGACGACGGACACACCGAGGACAGAGAAGATACACTTGACATTGATGACACTAGTTCTGAACCAGAATAGAGCGATTACTCGGACAATGAAATTGAGATATAAGACATGCCTTGCTGTCTGTCTGCTAATTTTTTTCACATGGCAAAATATGTCCCAGCTATTCACATTTTGCCAATTTTGATAATGGCAACTTCTGACTGCTTTTGGTGCATACTGTTTGTTTTGAAATCGCCATATCTAAGAACTGCGTAACGGCGGACCCAGTTTTCTTTTCAGAATTATTCTCAGGTAAACATGTTGAAGTACAGAATATGTGAATTGGAAGAAAATATATTGTTTCGTAATGCCCAAGCCACCTTCAGAAAGTCATGTAATTTCATTTCATTAAGCATTTTTTATTCATTTTGTAAATCAAGATTTAGGGTAAACCTGGTAAATGATCTGGTGAAGCAGTTTTTGGACGCATCTTAAAATGCCAGTGAGCTTTACTCTAATGACTGTGTGGTTTTAGCAATACATACTCCCCTTGAAAGACCAATATACAAAGTACCAACAGCTGCATATCTCGTCTTAGGTCATCATATCACTTCCAGTTTTATTTGTAAATGAGGTGAGGATTTGCTTGAAAAAAATTCCAAGACAACTTGCACAACTGTTGGTACAGTAATCATTTACATTTTCCTTCAAAACCTGAAATCATTTTCTAAGAAACTTTTCATTTTTCGTACAGGTGTCCTCTAACCTCAAATACAATTATCAGGGCGACCTCGAGATTTTGATCTTCCCGTAATGTTAGAAAACTGAAATGATTATTGTGGTTTGACAACGTTTCAAACCCATTCCATACCAGGGAATAGAAAATAAATCAGCGTAACCTACAGAGGTTCAGTTACAGCTACGAAACAAGGCATGTTTATAGTTGTTAGGTTTGCACAGCCAAAATCATTCGAGCATGTTTAAATAACAAGGCACAGCCCGTGAGTAGTTAAATTGGAGGACCAAGGGGACTGTAATGAAACATCTTGTCGGACGGCCCAGAGTGGGATGGTAGTGAATTAGACTGCCTCTGGGCTGAGACATTCGAACTCTGAATACATACTGGAGAGTAGTTTGGGGGTCAGATAGTAGAGTATTCCATGAGATACATGGGGTTCTGGTGGATTTGATTGAGCTAAGGTAGTGAAGTTAGTCCATTACAGCATGCTCCAAGAATCAGCAGGGATTAATCCAAAGTGATACACATAGGATTTGGGGTTGATAGGGCTGTGCGTGTGTGTGTGTGTGTTGGGGGGGGGGGGGGGGGGGGGGGGGAGTGGAGAAATCCATCTTTTCACTTCTAGTGGTGTTGATCGAAAATTCTGCTGCTGGAGTGGCTGAAACAGACAACTAAATGAATTGGAAATGGCATGTGCTCAGAACACGGTGGCAAATATTGGGTAGCGCTACTGGAGAAAATGTGCGAAAAGGTTCTCAAGCATTTTGCAAAAATGTCAGGAAAGACCACGTAATTGAATGGCCTCCTACACTGCTATCGCATTCCTGCGGCATGTTCAACATTGCCAACCCGGTTCATTGCACATTTAGCACGAACTTCGAATTTAAGGCGAACATCGGGAGAACCAGTGGATGTGGTGTATCTGGACTTCCAGAAGGCTTTCGACAAGGTCCCACATAAGAGATTAGTTTACAAACTTAAAGCACACGGCATTGGGGGTTCAGTATTGATGTGGATAGATAACTGGCTGGCAAACAGGAAGCAAAGAATAGGAGTAAACGGGTCCTTTTCACAATGGCAGGCAGTGACTAGTGGGGTACCGCAAGGCTCAGTGCTGGGACCCCAGCTATTTACAATATATATTAATGATCTGGATGAGGGAATTGAAGGCAATATCTCCAAATTTGCGGATGACACTAAGCTGGGGGGCAGTGTTAGCTGTGAGGAGGATGCTAGGAGACTGCAAGGTGACTTGGATAGGCTGGGTGAGTGGGCAAATGTTTGGCAGATGCAGTATAATGTGGATAAATGTGAGGTTATCCATTTTGATGGCAAAAACAGGAAAGCAGACTATTATCTAAATGGTGGCCGACTAGGAAAAGGGGAGATGAAGCGAGACCTGGGTGTCATGGTACACCAGTCATTGAAAGTGGGCATGCAGGTGCAGCAGGCAGTGACGAAAGCGAATGGTATGTTAGCTTTCATAGCAAAAGGATTTGAGTATAGGAGCAGGGAGGTTCTACTGCAGTTGTACAGGGTCTTGGTGAGACCACACCTGGAGTATTGCGTACAGTTTTGGTCTCCAAATCTGAGGAAGGACATTATTGCCATAGAGGGAGTGCAGAGAAGGTTCACCAGACTGATTCCTGGGATGTCAGGACTGTCTTATGAAGAAAGACTGGATAGACTTGGTTTATACTCTCTAGAATTTAGGAGATTGAGAGGGGATCTTATAGAAACTTACAAAATTCTTAAGGGGTTGGACAGGCTAGATGCAGGAAGATTGCTCCCGATGTTGGGGACGTCCAGGACAAGGGGTCACAGCTTAAGGATAAGGGGGAAATCCTTTAAAACCGAGATGAGAAGAACTTTTTTCACACAGAGAGTGGTGAATCTCTGGAACTCCCTGCCCCAGAGGGTAGTCGAGGCCAGTTCATTGGCTATATTTAAGAGGGAGTTAGATGTGGCCCTTGTGGCTAAGGGGATCAGAGGGTATGGAGAGAAGGCAGGTACGGGATACTGAGTTGGATGATCAGCCATGATCATATTGAATGGCGGTGCAGGCTCGAAGGGCCGAATGGCCTACTCCTGCACCTAATTTCTACGTTTCTATGTTTCTATCACTGCGCTGGTTTCTCACAGATCCACCTCTGTTTAACGCTGCACGGATGATCATTCCATTGTTCAACACCAATGATTTCCCCACAGTTTTCCGCATCGTGACCATTATTGGGTTCTCCCACATCCCACAACCTATAATAAAATAGAACATGGAAAATATAAATGTTACAAGGATTCCTACTTCAATCTTAACAGCCTGTGGTGCCGCTAGCACGACCCGCATTTCTCATCAATTGTTTAGATGCTATTATGAATTAAGTCTGCTGAAGGTATTCCCTCAAAGTGTTTGGTTGTCTATTTCAGAATTTCGATTCAATGACCTTAAGAAACAGCATTACATTTCACAACAAACAACATTGACCTCCAATCGCTACTAATCTCCTTATTCCCTTATCATGCATCATACAATTGGAATTGTGCCACAGTGCATAACTGGTAGGGAAATTGACGATGATGAATAATCAATGTACTGCTTCCTAGGACGTATATTTTATCCTGTTTGGAGTCGTGCTCCCTGAGAATTATTGTGGATGGATTAGCCCCCGGAAATTGAGAGATTATCCTTCACTGCTTTAGATCACCAGGTTATTAGCAATAGGAGTAAAATTTGGCCATTTGGCCCATCGTCTACTCTGGCATTCAATCATGGCTGATCTATCTCTCCCTCCTCGCCCCATTCCCCTGCCTTCTCCCATTAACCTCTGACACCAGTACTAATCAAGAATCTATCTATATCTGCCTTAAACATATCCATTGACTTAGCCTCCAAAGCCGACTGTGGCAAATAATTCCCTAGATTCACCACCCTCTGACTAAAGATCAGAACAAAAGGATGAGCTGAGCTAAGAATCGGGAAGGAATTTTAAGGAGATACAAGCATGGCATGGGTGGATCGGTGTCTCATCTGAAAGTCTACACAGTGAAAGATGAAGTTTTACATTTTCATATGAAGGATAAGAAGGGGCATTGTCAATTAGGGTCCAATTCTAATGGAGGATTTTGCAACAAGAGAGATTTTCCTTCGCAATCTTAAGGGTCACCTGAAATTAGAAATTAATTGTTCATGCCATTGGGTTGTAGGCCCCCAGGTGGATTATACGGTTTTGACGCAGTATTGTGTTGTCTCTTCAACATTCAACACCACAGATACTGAACACAACGTGCGACCGGAAAGCAACTCACTTTACAGTGGAATTATAATCGGTTCCATCTACTCAGCGCCAGTCACCTTCAGAGGACAAATCACTCAGGCCAATCCACCGACGGACATTAATTTTTCTGTTGAGAAAGTCCTGTCATGTAAACGAAAGGATGTCAGTATATGTGGAAACAAAAGCTGATGACAGTACTGTATTACTTGTATGTACAACACAGTGTAATAATTATACTGCTCTATAACGCTCGTCTATTTATCAACAGTTAGCCAAATGCAATGCAGATATAGGGTGAGAGGGATATGTGTTTTGCATTTTCCATGTTTACATGTCCTGGTTACAAAGCCGATGCCTTAAATATCAGGCAGCTCTTCCTGCATTTGGAGGTTAACTCGGAGAACAGGGCCACACGCGGTCTCTAAGAACCACACACACACACAACACCCTCCAACACCAAACCCCATGCTACTGGGGCTACCTCCTGTGCCTTGTTGCTCAGCCTGGTGCTTTGAATACCAGCAAAGCAGAGCAGCAAGGTTCATATCTAACAATTACAAGTGGCAGAGCTCAGTCTCCAGCATGATAAAGGACCTTAAACTTAATCCACCTGCTACTCGTCGCAAGTTCATCAGAATGACAACATTCCACAAGATCAAGAATACCACCATTGATGTAAAGATGGAGGAACACATCCAGTTAATCCAAGCACCCATAGGCATGTCAACCGGAAGCTACCAACCTGGACATTATTTCATTGCGCACGGCACATCATTAGAACTTTCAAACTCGTTTTGCTTCAAGACAGCAAGGGATTGGAGTACCCTACCAGCCAGCATCAGAGATCTCCAAAACACATACAAAGATGCAACTCCAAAAGCATCTCCATCTCGACCACCACGTCCACCACCATCATAGTGCTGAGTGATGCTCCACCTAGAGCATTTCAGCGTATTACGCCCAGATCCAGATCCAGATCCAGATCCAGATATCCACCGCTATTTCATGCAATACAAAGAAACAGGTGATATTTCCATTAAAACACAAGTGGTGTGTGATTGCGCTCAGACTATCCCGCGTGTGAACGCAAACTGTCCGGGTCAAACATTACTTTAATTTCTATTAGGAATAGCGCCACTCTCTAATTGTAGAACGAAAGTATCACTTAGCAGGGAACGTTGTCTGCGGGTGTTATCACAGAAAAAGTCCTACCTGTTCTTCAGCATTTTATTGACAACAAGGTGGACGTCGGCTGATGCACAAAATCTTTGGGCCTCCTCCCAGGTGGTCGAGTTTGAGGAAAAGGGATAACAGCTTTCCTTGAACTTGGTCCATTGCTCGGGACAAGAATGCACACCTGTGAATATATTAAGGTAAATGTCTGAGGAGCCCGCTTCAGACGGGAATATTTCCGTCCAGATCTGGATGATCGAGGCGAGGGTAAATAACCTTCACCACTATTCCAGTTTCAATTATCAAGACAATCATCCGGGCAAAACCAGGGCCAGTTTAGATCAACGTTTTACATAATGGAAAGCAGGGCGCAGCGGTAGATTTGCTGCCTTACAGCGCTAGAGACCCGGTTCGATCCTGACTACAGGTGCTGTCTTTACGGAGGTTGTACCCGCGTGGGTTTTCACCGAGATCTTCGGTTTCCTCCCACATTCCGAAGACGTACAGGTTGTGAGTCCCTTTGCATCTCCGATTCGCGAAACCTTTTCTCATTTCAATGATCACCATACTTACTCTGCCGTGGAATGTCAGTCAGGAGTTTGTAGAGGTGGGCAATTGCCTTCTCACTGTTCCCTGTAACTGAAAAAGAGACAATAGCGTTCGGACCCTGTTTCTCGATTAAATCTGTTCCGACGCCGGCATTACAGTTTCACTTCATCGTTCATCTGAAGTCTACGGCTTCTATAGGTTAGAGATTCTGGAACATTTGAATCGTTTAGCGATGATTCACATCATCCTGCAAGAATATAGCAGGGCGCCAAGAACCACTGGTTGCAGTTGGAGAGAGTTCGGGTTAGCCACGGGCAGACTGGATTGGACTAAGTGGATTGACCTTAAATTGACCTTACGTGCGCTCAGCCGGCTTTGTGCTTTAACTCCAAGCTTTTCTCCATGATATCCCGGACATTTTCACTTTGCTATTGTAAGACATTGAAACATATAATATTGTTAAGGTCTTGGACACGCTAGAGGCAGGAAACATGTTCCCGATGTTGGGGTAGTCCAGAACCAGGGGCCACAGATCAAGAATAAGGGGTAAGCCTTGTAGAACGGAGACGAGGAAACACTTTTTTCTCACACAGAGTTGTGAGTCGGTGGAATTCTCTGCCCCAGAGGGCGGAGGAGGAAGGTTATCTGGATGCATTCAAGAGAGAACTAGACAGGGCTCTTAAAAATAGTGGAGTCAGGGATTATGGGGAGAAGGCAGGAACGGGGTACTGATTGGCGATGATCAGCCATGATCACATTGAATGGCGGTGCAGGTTCTAAGGGCCGAATGGCCTACTCATGCACCTATTGTCTATTGTCTATTGTCAATGATTCTCTGGAATGGACGCATCTTAGATTGCGATCTGACTGCGCAGTGTGGTGAATATTGGGCATGTCGGTCAAAGGACCTGGTATGTTGCAATTGAATAAGAGGTCACTGAGCAAATAGGGCTGAGAGGGTCTCTTCCCAAGGCTGGACCTCACTCTTTAAACTTCCCTCACATTGGTCACACAAGCGGGGACACAGTTGCCTTTCACTCTCGCTGTATTGGTGACCCAGCCCGAAGCAGCTGCAACCAATTCCATTCCACAGGAATTCTATCATGTTCATATCATCCTTCCATGTAATCTGGTCAGCACGCAATGAAGGTTTTTCGTGACAACAAGTTTAAGGTGAGAGAGGAAAGATTTAAAATGAACCGAGGCGCAAGGTTTTCGCACAGTGCGTACATTCATGGAATGAGCTGTCAAAATAATGAGGCGGCTACAATATCGTCATATAATTGACCACTCGACAGGTAAATTCATACAACAAATTCGGAGGATTATGGAACAGACACAGTCAAAGTGGGTTCAATTTGAACATCAAACTCCTTGTCTTCAGAATGTACGGCCCGCACTCTCGAGCATTGAAAGTGTGATCTACACTCTAGAAAATCGCCAAGCACGGCAGAGTAGTCTACGGCTCTGTGAACTGGGCCTGGACATCAGATGAGGAGCAAAAGCCCGGTAGATGCTATGCGGCATAGTCGTCGCCAGTGGCCGCTGTTATCCGGGAGATGTGAGCTGCGGAGGACTGAAGTTCAGTCAAGTTACCAACAGTAACTTGTAAGAAGCTGCTTTTTAAGAGGCCTGGACTCGAAATGGCACTTAGCTGTTTTTTTCCACAAAAGCTGCCTAACCTGCTAAGTTACTCCGGCACTTTGCAATTTGGCCAACTGAGGATAGAGGGAAGTGACAGTCGTGGATGGATAGATGGGGATTACGGATGAGGGGAAGTTGTGAGGCAGAGACTGGCTATCCCAACATTCAAAAAACAGTTCGACAGATACATGGATAGGAGAGGTTTGGAGGTGATATGGACCAAACAGAGGCAGATGGGACTAGTGTAGATGGGTCATGTTGGCCGGTGTAGGCAAGTTGGGCCGAACGGCCTTTTTATACGCTGTATCACTTTATGCCTTTGTGACAAAGAAGGGGCGTGATTTCACGAGTAGCGGGTGAGGAGGGGGATGGGCTGTGGTATGACACAACATTATTCCCTACACACTAAGGACAATTGACCAATTGATTATCAGATCTACAGGGACAGTGAAGGTGAGATCTGTCGGATTAGATTATTACACTAACCATTGTTCTTCCATTGGGAACTTTCCATCCGAAAGTCAGCATCTGACCTCTTCATTTCTCCCATCTGTGCCACTGAAATAGAAACTAAAATTTGAATATCACACCTTCGAAATGATATGCCCCCCACAACATCTACAGTACCTTGATGCTCATTATTCGAGGCTGGGAATGAAAAAGATCGGAGATCCTGCAAGAATTCTGTTGACCACCAGTTAGGATATGTTTGGATATGTCATTCCTTCCTCTTCCTTCCACGTTACAAACACATCTCTGGTTGCAACAATCAACAGGGATCGAGGTCAGGGATATCTTAAAAATGTCCAAGACTTTCCACTTCTCCGGATTCACCTGCTCCAAATTAGTTCCATACAGCAGCTGTCGCGTTGTCGTATGTTTTTCTTAGAATACTACCGCTTATTTGATGGGAAATCCGGAAAGGAAAGTGTAATGAGCAACTGAGAAGAAAACAACACATTGACCCGTGCTTTGAAATAAACCACATTGCCCTTGGTATTGGGTTACCGACTACACACACCCTCAAGCTTGTATCACGACCAGCATTGCTCCTCAAGACTGGATTAACGTTACTTCTCATATTAATGCTTGCCGATCCATGTATATTCCTCAATTAGCTTTCGAAACTAATAATATAAAAGCTACAGACACTAGACATCTAAAAATTATAAAAGATTATGCAGGAAAAACCAAGCGTCCGTGAAACGGAAATTTAGCAACAAAATACAGAGACAAAGGTGGTTACGTGTCTATGTAGTAGCGACTGTATTCTAGCGCTAAATGTTTCTCTGACTTACTGATGGTTATCACTATTTTCAATTTTTATTTTTAGATTTACATTACAGAACAGTTTTCAATGTTTAAACTTACTCACTGTCAACGCAAGAGCAAGCGACGGAACGGACGCTACGATGCAGATACCCTGAATAGTTTAGATAATCTTGGGAGGTAGATTTCTTCGAGCAGTATCTGCTCTTCGGGGCCAATGTTCTGCAAGGTGCAAATTAAAGCAAAATATTGATTCCTCCAATGGAAAATATATCAACCTTGTCACTCTTTAAACTTGGCGACGGCCAACGGAGCCGACGGATATTGTCAACACCACACATTTCAACTGACAAAAATATTTATCTTCCTTTGTCTAATCTTTACGCAAAGCAGGCTGGGCATAGACCTGAGCAGTGAGTGGAGGTGGTGTAAGTTACACACCAGAGAGACGCTGAAGTCTGAAGAAGGGTCTCGACCCGAAATGTTACCTATTTCTTTTATCCATCGATGCTGCCTGACACGCTGAGTTACTCCAGCATTTTTTGTCTATCTGCAGACTAAAGCATCATTCGCTCCGTAAGCTAAGTTGAAATGGGAAACATGAACAAAACTCACCCATCCATCCCTCTTTTTATTCAACATTTTGGCCATTCCTCTCCCTGCAGTTTAATTCTGACCCCCGTTTGTTACGATGAACGTGTAATTAATTCAAGCCCATTCATTGGAACTGGAATACTAGGATAACTAGGAAACATTATATAGATTATAAACATAGTGATGAAAACTGGGTTCAGACCTTCCGGCTCATATTCGCCTCCATTCTTCATATTGATGCGAAACGCAGTAGTATTTACATAAATGTCCATTCGTTCCATGTTCTCGGCTGGGAGATCTTGCCTATGTCGAACTTTTAAGAAGAAGACAGAGAGATGAAGATTCTGAGTTCAAATAGTTCCTCAAGCTACACGTCCAGTTTTCCGTGCAAATCAGTAAAATTCTAAACATATTTTCTTGAATTGATGGCATTGCAAAAATGCTTCTGCCGTTAGATTCTGTGTTCAAGTGATATTTATTGGAGTCCATGTCCTGCAAAGACGAATTGAAAATCACCACTGATAGCAAACGAGGAAATCACGGGAAAGAACTGCAGAGGCTGGTTTAAATCAAGTAGACACAAAATGCTGGAGTAACTCAGCGGGACAGGCTGCACCTCTAGGAAGAAGGAATGGGTGACGAGACCCTTCGGGTTTCGGGTCGAGACCCTCCTTCAGACTGATGTCAGGGAGTGGGCGGGAAAGAGAGAGAATATAGTCGGATACAGTAAGACAGGTGGGGGAATTTGGAAGGGGGAGGGGATGGAGAGCGAGGGAAAGCAAGGGCTAATTGAAGTTAGAGAAGTCAAAGTTCATACCGCTACCAAAGCGAAATATGGGGTGCTGTTCCCGCAATTTGCTCTGGGCCTCACTCTGATAATTGAGGAAGCCCTGGACAGAAAGGTCTGAGGAACCGGGGGTTGAGGTGGGTTAAGGCGGACTGAGCAGAGGTGTTCAGCGAAACGATCTCCGAGCCTGCGCTTGGTCTTGCCGATGCACAGGAGTTGGCACCTGTAGCAGCGGATACAGTAGATGAGGTTGGAGGAGGTGCAAGTGAACCTCTGCCTCACCTGAAAAGATTGTTGGGGTCCTTGGATGGAGTCGAGGGGTGAGGTAGAAGGATGTCAGGTGCATCTCCTGCGGTTGCAGAGGAAATTACCTGGGGAGGGGGTGGTTTGGGTGGGAGTTGCTGAGGCATTGGATTCTGCGGAAAGCAGAAAGGGATAGAGATGCTGAAATGTGGCCAGAAACAGGAGGCTGTGATGCAGATTTTGGTCCCACCCATTTCCGCATAATATATTTTAGTTTTCCATATATCATCTAACATCAGTGAAATGTAATCACGTCAGCATCTTGTTTTTGGGTTCGGTGCAAAGCCTCTGAATTGAAGAAGCTGAAAGCACAGATCCACCCCTGGCCTGAACACGCTCCTACTGTACATTCGGGGCTTTTAGACAGAGCCCAATAACCCATAGAAACTTACTGTATAATTCCTGATAGAAAAAAATGCTGGAGAAACTCAGCGAGTGAGGCAGCGTCTAGGCATTAAACACCACCCCCCACCTCCCCGTCTGATGTGGGGGCGGGGGTGGGGGGTGGGGGGTGGGGGGTGGGGGGGGGGGGGGGGGAGGGGGGAGTGGTGTTTCAGAAAAGAAGAGGCGGAGACAGTAGGCTTGTGGGAGAGCTGGGAATAGGCTGTGGACCGAGCATTAA
Organism: Amblyraja radiata; assembly: GCF_010909765.2. Classification (NCBI taxonomy): domain Eukaryota; kingdom Metazoa; phylum Chordata; class Chondrichthyes; order Rajiformes; family Rajidae; genus Amblyraja; species Amblyraja radiata. The sequence continues at coordinate 19,747,511 of NC_045990.1, forward strand.
AAATGTGTCTAGAAATCAACTTTCGTGACCCATGTTCTCGGAACTACATGATATTTTGCACAGGTTTAAAACAAATATAATGGAGAAGGAAGTCATAACTCGTCATTGCCAAAAGTTGCACATTAATTTATTAAACTAATTAGAATATGAGATCGAAAAAGTAAGCGGCATCTAGTGTCCAATGCCCATATTACACCATGGGGAGCCTATTTCCGTGTTGCAGTCTATTTAAACCACTAGATTTAAACCATATATTATGATACCAACTATATATATATATATATATATGACGTGAATATGACTGTAATCATATATAATTATGTATAATTATATTATATGAAATAAGGTAATTAATATAATTGTGTGTGTTCATTGAATGAGGCTGCCGCAGAGGTCTGGCTCCTGAACCAGCCTAATTAATAGGTGAGGGCAGTTCCTGTGGGTTCCCCCGTTTATTACACCATATTACACCATGGGGAGCCTATTTCCGTGTTGCAGTCTATTTAAACCACTAGATTTAAACCATATATTATGATACCAACTATATATATATATATGACGTGAATATGACTGTAATCATATATAATTATGTATAATTATGTATAATTATATTATATGAAATAAGGTAATTAATATAATTGTGTGTGTTCATTGAATGAGGCTGCCGCAGAGGTCTGGCTCCTGAACCAGCCTAATTAATAGGTGAGGGCAGTTCCTGTGGGTTCCCCCGTTTACTGAACCCACTGACTGCTAGTGTGCAGAGTGGGGGGTCACAGCCATAGTGGGACTGGGACAGTGCCATGCTGCGGGACGGCTGAGGCATCTTCCACTGAGAGGAAAATGCCTAACCCTATACGAACCATAACTCGCCCGCCTTCCAGAGCTGTCCACGGCTGGAGCTGGAGCCAGAGCCATTTTGGGACCGGCTGCGGGCTCTGTACGTGTGGCCGCTCAGCGAGCCTACCTCGGCCAGCATGGTCTTCTGGATCGTCGTGGGGATGATGGTGGGGAGCAGCACGCCGCCCGGGCCGCCTTCAGCACCCCCATAGCGCCGGCTTCGTCAGTCTGCCCGCTCGCTCGCTGCAACATCGGCCTACCAATTGTCCGACCGACCATTCGCAGCACTCACCGGCCTACCGCCAGCCCGACCGACCGATTCCTTGCAGCGTTCCCTTTATTCATTGGAAACCTTACTATTGATTTGATGTAATGAGGAGGCAGCCATGATCCCCGGGTCCTCGCTGCCTAGCGACCATGAAACAAAGCGCGGGATTGGTCAATTGCACCCGACATCAATGTCAAACGTGAATTGATTGGACAATTACTACACGGAATATTGGAAGTTTTTCTGGTATTTAAACAACATGTGCAGGTTTTGTTCTTGACGAGTTTCAGGTACGATTCTTATAATATTTTTGCACAGTATGTTAAAAATTCAGGGATAGTACCCAGAAGCAGTACATTTCTTACATAAGGAAACGGGAGGTGTTTTGCTTCAGACAGAATATTTCATACCATACTGCAGACATCCCAGATGTGTTAGAGTTTCTGTCAACTCTCTATTTCGATTTTAAGTTAATCTATAGTGCGATCAATACTGCAAGGAGTGTCCTCTCTGCATATATCTGGAGGAAATCAGAACAATATCCTGTAGGGTCACACCCTTTGGTCTGTAGGTTTATGAAGGGAAGTTTCAATTTCACGCCTCCTAGACCCAGCTAAACAGTAATCTGGAATGTAAGGGATGTGCTGATGCTCCTTCGTCAATGGACTCCTATTTCAGCTCTGTCCTTGGCCAAAGTTACCATGAAGGTAGTCATGCTCATGGCACTGGTTTCAGCACAGAGAGTGCAGACATTGCATAAACTACGAATAGACAGGATGGAAATAGCTGCAGATGCCATTACGTCTATGTCTATGATTTTCTCGAACAAAGCAGACTTGAGGTCACGGAGTGTAAGTTGATTTTTTTCAGCTTATTCTACGGATCCACGTCTATGTGGAGTGTCACATTTACGATGTTACATTGAAGCCACCAGAACTTTAAGAGGTGCAGTATCAGCATTCTTTATCAGCCATAAGAAGCCGCATAAGAAAGTGTCGGTTCAGAATATCTCAAGGCAAGGCAAGGCAAGGCAAGGCAAGGCAAGGCAAGGCAAGGCAAGGCAAGGCAAGGCAAGGCAAGGCAAGGCAAGTTTATTGCTCTCCTTTCGAGTGTGATGCCGCAGCCCCACCCCCCCCTCCACCCCCACTCACTCTTTTTGTCGCCTCCTGCTGGCCAGCAACCATAACGGCTGCTGGCGCACGCCTTTCAACCTCAAGAGACGCCATTTAATTCGGACTTTGAAGAACATCATCAGTTCGAGGACCACGTCTCCCGTGGGGGCTACGCGTAGGGTCCAGCTGGGGGGTTATTCTTTTAAAACTGTGTGTGTGTGGGTGGTTGGTGTGTGTGATGCCCCCCCCCCAACCCCCGCAATCGCGCGTTCGCAAAACAGACCCGACTTCGACGACTTCAAGAGACACTATATTAAAACGGCCGGAACCCTACTTCGAAGACCACGTCTCCCGTGGGGGCTACAGGTAGGGGACGGCTGCGTTGGAGGATTCTCCTTTTACAACTGTGTCTGTGGGGGTGCTTGGTGTGTGCGATGCCGCCACCCACCCCCCAGGGGGGCTACGGGTAGGGAACGGCTGCGTTGGGTGAGCAGACCCAACTGGTCTGCCATTGGTCTAGTAAAACATTAAAAGCATTGGAAAGAAACACATATAAAATGACATTTAGATGTAAAACGATTATTAGATTATTCAGATAAAATAATTACAAAATTAAAAGCAATCAAATAAAATATTTAAAATAGAATAAAACCAGGAATAGAAGTTAGAGTGCAGTATAGGTAATTAATAAATTGTATTGTTTACTGAAAGGCAGCGGCAAACAGAAATGTATTCAGTCTAGATTTAAAAGAGCTGAGAGTTGCAGCAGACCTGCAGTTTTCTGGGAGTTTGTTCCAGATATGTGGTGCATAAAAACTAAATGCTGCCTCTCCATGTTTAGTTCTGACTCTGGGGACACAGAGCAGACCTGTCCCAGACGATCTGAGAGGTCTGGGTGGTTCGTAGCTAAGCAGAAGATCAGAAATGTATTTGGCCCTAAACCATTCAGTGCTTTGTAAACCAACAGTAGTATTTTGAAATCAATTATTTGACAGACAGGACGCCAGTGTAAAGACCTCAGAACAGGAGTAATGTGATCTACTTTTTTGGTCTTAGTGAGGACTCGAACAGCAGCGTTCTGAATTAACTGCAGCTGTCTGATCGACTTTTTAGGGAGACCTGTAAAGACACTGTTACAGTAGTCGAGCCTGCTGAAGATAAATGCATGGACAAGTTTTTCCAAATCCTGCTGAGACATAAGTCCTTTAATCCTTGATATATTCTTTAGGTGATAGTAGGCTGACTTTGTGACTGTTTTAATGTGGCTGTTGTAGTTCAGGTCTGAGTCCATGACTACTCCTAGGTTTCTGGCTTGGTTTGTTGTTTTTAGCATTACCATTTGAAGCTGGGTGCTAACTATTAATCGTTCTTCCTTGGCTCCAAAAACAATTATTTCAGTTTTTTCTTTGTTTAATTGGAGAAAATTCTGGTTCATCCAATCGTTGATTTGCTCAATGCATCTACTCAGTGCTTGTATTGGACTATAGTCTCCTGGTGATATTGTTATGTCTCAAAGTGGCTGAAGCAGGTGCTGGTTGATGCAGGTATTGATACTGACAAATTTAAATCTCATTCCACCAGGGCGGCATCAACATCGGCGGCCAAGGATTTGGACGCCCCAATATACCATATCCTCTCGGCCGCAGGATGGGCAAGTGAACGGATGTTTCACAAGTATTACCATAAGAAGATTACAGAACCTGGGGTATTTGGTGGTGCTGTTTTGGATTCAGTTTAAATTTCCTCCTGGGATAGAGGGGTTACCATTTTGTGATAAATAAACCATTAACTGTTTGCACCAATGTTATGGTTATGCATTGTTAATTACTTTACTCATTCAGAGTCAATCAGTGCAGTGAGACGCCTGGATTTGATCTACGGCATGAAATCACGGAGCTTTAAAATCTTGACGTAGTCACTCACGTGACTCCGAAGTAAAATAGTAAGATTAAACGAGAACTTACAAGTTTGAAGTTTGATCTTTAATTTATGAGGAGTTACGATGAGGGACTACGTGCCCTCCGCTCCCACCCCTCATGAAGGTCATCTGGTAGTGCTAGTCTTCACTTATTTTACTATTATACTTCAGTCACTATTATCTGTGATTTCACACGGCTGCTTTGAAGATTGACGCGTGTGCGGCTGGACGGGGTCTTCTTCACGTAGTCCCGCATCGTAACTCCTCATAAAATAAAGATCAAACTTCAAACTGGTATGTTCTCGTTTAATCTTACTATTCTTGTTCATAGCCGTGGAGGCCAAGAGGGATTTGGTAGAAATGATGAACAGAGACAGTGTGGTAAGTTAGGAAACGTTTCACTTTTGAAGAAGAATTCAACATAACTTGTGGAATTAAAGACGCATAGGGATGTGAGAAAGCAGAAGGTTTGCAACTGGAACGAAATGTTCGAGGGGTTATTGAGGCAGACATAAGCAACACACTTGAGACTAGCACTGGAAACGCCAATCCATCGAAAGTGCTGGTAAATAGGGTAAATGTGGATGAAAGTGAATGTCGGCTTGAAAATGGTAAACAAAATGGCCACATTGTGTGCACTCTAGCTGTGTTTTTTGTAGAAATAAACTATTAATACACCTGAGGTTTGGAGACAAATGCGCGAAATAAACAAGAGGGTTAGCTCTGATAAAAAATGTACAACTTTCAGCTCAAACACATTGCAACTGCGATGAATCTGAAACTAGGTTGTGTTTAATATACCACAGCATGAGTTAGGACGAGTTCCTGATACACTTGCTGACGATCTGATTCATTAAAGGTTCAAAGGTTCAAAGGTTATTTTATTGGTCACATACACCTAGATTTAGTGAAATTCTTCTTGGCAATGCAGCACATAAAGAAAGAATACAGACATAACAGTAATAAAGACATTTAAACATAAAAACATCCCCCCACAATGGTTCCCATTATGAGGGAAGGCACAATGTCCAGTCCCCATCCCCAGTTCACCCATAGTCAGGCCTATTGAGGCCTCCACATTTGCCTTTACGGAGGCCCGATTTTCCTGGCCGTTCTCGCCGAGTGATGGTGCTCCGGCTTCGGGAGAGTCCTCTCAGCGGCTTGGGAAGCCTGGAATGGCCGCTTCCCTTACCGGAGATCGCGGCTTCCGAAGCCAACAAGGCCGCGCCGGATGGAGCTTTGCCACTTTGCCACAGGCGATCTCATCGAGAGATCCCAGACTCCCGATGTTAAAGTTCAGCGCTGCCGCCCGTGGCTCCGCGAAGATATTCTCGGCGGTTTTCAGCTCACCGGAGCTCCACCGCGGCGATCCAGGCAAGGCATCGCCCGCTCCGTAAAAGCGCTCCAGCGCTGCGCCGCCGCTGAAGCCGAGGTACTGGGCGGTCCCCTCAGGAAACGCCGTTCCAGGCCCGCTGGTAGGCCGCGAGGACGGGTCGAAATGGCAGCCCGGAGAAAAGCTGCATCTCCGACCAGGTAGGGACCCTGAAAAGTAGTTTCCCCCTTCCTCCCCCCCACCCCACATAAAAAAAGACTATTAGCCTGGACACGTTGCCAGACTCACGTGGACATGAATGCCGGGGGAAGGAGCCGTATCTGGAAACTTGGCACGTGGGCTCTTTCAGCGACTCGCGTCAATGTGACGAGTTAATCTGGGAATGGAACCCTTCAGTCACACATTTAATTGTTGACCAATTGTTGTCTGCGAGAGGAATAATGTTGGCGACTGACCGCTGCCAATAAGGAATGGTCAGACCGACGGGCGCCTCCTGGAACGAAGCGTCCACCACGGCACGTCATCAAAGCATGCACGGCAACGTCAGGCACAACTTCGTGCGGTATATATTGAACACCATTTATCCGATGATAATACAGATCTCGTCGTATTACTTGAACCTGAACTGGAAGCAAAGATGAGAAACCTGGTGTCGTTCTCTTAGCAATATTGCTACTAGTGCATCCATCCGAAACGGGCTTTGCCGACGTCGGTTGTGAGTAAATACCTCTGTTTACTTAGATCTCGAGAATGCTCATCTATAACATTGGAGGGCGGTTGAATATAAGTTGCACCCTTCTCGATCTGCATTAAATTGCTGAATGTTTGAGGGATGTTGGTTGTGTTTGTCAGAATGTCCGGAGGCTTGAATAGAGAAGCGTCGACTCACGATGTTGCAGACCAATTCCCACACGTGAGTGTGATTTGAGACGATGTTGTTTTACATAAAGGTTATGTGCAGCTCAGAGCACTGAAGCAACTTGCTTTCTTTACCCCATTGATTGCCCTTAACCCCAAGAAGACTAAAGTGCTCATTTTGGACTTCTGCATGTCTAGGGGCGGCACACACACACCCATCCATATTAACGGGACGGAGGTGGGACGTGTTTCCAGCTTCAGGTTTCTGGGGGTCAACATCTCTGATGACCTCTCTCCATACCTCAACACTGGTCAAGCAGGCTCATCAACTTCTCTTCTTCGTGAGGAGACAAACGAAGGTCCATCTCTCTCCTCAGATTCTGGTGAACTTCTACCGCTTCACCATCGAGAGCATCCTTGCCTACTGTATCACAGTATGGTATGGCAATTGCTCTGTCTCCGAGCGGAAAGCATGCAAAGGGAGGTGAAAATTGCCCAACGCATCACCGGTTCCTCACCCCCCTCCATTGAGTCTGTTCAAAGCAAACGATGTCTGCGAAGGGCGCGCAGCATCGTCAAGGACTGCTCTCAACCAAGCCACAGGCTGTTTACCCTCCTCCCATCCGGGAGGCGCTACAGGTTTCTCCGTTGCCGGACCAACAGGTGCAGGAACAGCTTCTGCCCTGCGGCTGTTACACAACTTATCTCTGCACCTTGGTGATTGCCAGTCAGCCCCCCTCCTTCCCTCAGAATAATTGCACTACTACTACTGTTTGTACATATACTGTATATATTTTACTGCTCATTATTCTATGTTCGCTCTTCTGGGTGAGATGCTAACTGCATTTCGTTGTCTCGGTACTGTACACTGCATAATGACAATAAAGATTGAATCTGAATCTAAATCTGAATCTGTGTTCCCCATATCCATGGCCCATTCATAAGCTGACGTCGGACAAGGTTTGGTGGGAAATAAAGAAAGCAGGATAGATGCTTAACGGGGAATTGTGGCGATGAAGCGGACATGGACGGGATCTCACCTCAAACATTCTTTAATTTAATCTCCTCCTGTATACATCCACCAATATCGTACCCCTCTTCGAATGTATATTTCACTCCTCACCTTCTTCCTTATCAGACACCCATTTGTCTCCTCTGCATCCCTCGCGTTTGACTTTTTTCCACCGAAATGATAGCCCGCTATTAGTCCACATCGCCCGCTGTGAGTTCACATCGCCCATTGTTAGTCCACATCGCCCGCTGTGAGTCCTCCAGCTCTTTCGCCTCTGGGCCTCCTCGCTGGCTGCTGCCCCCTACCCCGTGATACCCCCCCCCCCCGCAACCCCCATTATTTCACCGAGCTCTCTCCCGAAATCCACTCCCCCGCGCACACCTACCCCCCCCCCCCCGCCTACACACCACCGCCCCCGCATGCACACACCCCTCCCAATCCCTCTACCTCCACACCCTCCAGGCGCCCATACACCCCCTCCCCACCCACACACAACACTCTCCGGCTCCACAATGCCCGCTGACCCCCCTACCGCACAATACAATACACATTTATTGTCATTTGAGCCCCAGTGAGACTCAAACGAAATTTTGTTTCCACAGCCATACAAATAAAAACAATGTCCTACAGACATACACACAATTAAGTTCACACAAACATCCATCACAGTGAACCCACTGTGATGGAAGGCAAAGTCTTTTCTCTCCCCTGCTCTCCATTTCTCTCCCGATGTCCAAGCCCCAGGCGGGTGATGCTAAGTCCCACGGCCATTTTAGGCCGCGCGGGGCGATTTACGGCCCCGCTCCCGGTCTGAAAGTACAAGATCGGAGCCCCAGCGTGCGATGGTGAGTCCCACGACCATGAAGCCGTGCCGGGTGATGTACGGTCCCGGTCCGGGTCGTTCCAACCCCGCGACACGGGCTGGAGTAGTCGCGTTGCAGGAGCTCCGGGAAGCGGTCTCTCTCTCCCTCCGGACCCGCGAGCTCCCGATGTCCCAGTCCACCGGACCTGCGGCTGCGTTGCTGGAGCCTCCGAGCCCCAGGAGTCGAGTCGCAGCAGTGAGTCACCACCGCTCCCCACGTCCCGAGGCCGGCCAGCCCCACGATGGTGAGTAGTCCGCAGCTCGCAGTCTCCCGAGCCCCCGGGTCGTTCAGGTTGGAGGCCGCTCCACGGTGCTAGGCCCCAACTACAACGGAGACCCGACAGGGAAAAGGTCGGGTCTCCCGGACAGGGAAGAGATTTTAAACGGTTTCCCCCTCCCCGCACAACCGCCCTCCCGCAAACCCCCCCGTTTTACCCCATCCTTCCCTCGCACCATTACCTCCACACATCTCCCCACACCCCTCACTCCAATACACATACCCCCACATCCTCCCGCCACACCCATCCCACCACACCACTCCCTCCACATCCCTCCCACCACACCCCTCCCCCACACCCCACCCCCACATCCTTCCCCAACCCCACTCCCCCACACCCCTCTCCCAAAGCACTCCCCCACACCCCCACACACCCGAAAGCACTCCACCACACCACTCCCCCCAATTTCCTCCCACACCCTCTCCCCAACCCGCTCCCCCACACCCCTCCCCAAACCACTCCCCACACCACGCACACCCCTCCCACAACACCTTTCCAACCCCACCCTCCCACACACCGTTCCCACGCACCACTCCCTCCACATCCATCACCCCACACCTTTCTGCCACACCCCTCCCCCACACCCCCTCACCCCACACGCATCACCCCCACGCCCTTCCCCCACAAGCCCCACACACTAACCCCATACTCCCCACCACCGCCCACACACCCTTCCCTCCACTCATCCCCTCACCCCTCTGCCCACCTCTCCCCCCACAAACCCCCTTGTCCACACAACCTCCCCATACCCACACACACTACCCACAACACACAAAGCGCTCCCCCCACAAATCCTCCCCCGCCCAAACACCGCTCTCCCTGACCACACCCCCTCCCCCTCCCTCACTGTACTCCTCCCCACCACCCTCCCCCTCAACCACTTCCGTCCACACACAACGCCCCACACCCCTCACACAACCACAGCCCCAATTGCCCCCACAACACCACACCCACCCCACACACCTCCCCCCACAACCCCTCCAGCCCCCATACCCACTCCCCCACCTTTACATCCCCTCCGTACTTCAAGCATACTCCCTCCACAAACCCCCACCCTCCCACACTCCCTCCTCCCTCCCACACTTTCCTTCCAACCCACATTCCACCCCACACTCCCCCACACACCCACACTCCCCCGCTCCCACAGCCCCCAGCCCCCACATCACCCCACACACTTACACACACCCTTGTCCACACAACCTCCCCATACCCACACACACCACCCTCCACCCCACAGAGCCCTCCCCCCACAAATCCTCCCCCGCCCACACACCGCTCCCCCTGACCACACACGTCCCCCCTCCCGCACAGTACCATCCCTCTCAACCACTTCCGTCCACACACAACGCCCCACACCCCTCACACAACCACAGCCCCAATTGCCCCCACAACACCACACCCACCCCACACACGTCCCCCCACAACCCCTCCATCCCCCACATCACCCCCCACACTCACACACCCCTCCGTCCTCCCCGACAATCCTTCCCCTCCCCCCCCCCCCACCCACTCTCGGGCTCCACATCGGTCGCGGCAACCTGCAACCTCCCCGTAAAACGCAACCCTCCCGCCCACTACACCCCTCCTCTCCACTACCCACCCTCCCCCCACCCACAAACCCCTCCCCTGCCCACAATCCCACCCCCCCAAACCACCTCCCCCAAATCCACTCCCAGCGAAATGCCCTCCCCCCCACAAACCCCGTCCCCAACACACCTTGCACCACCCCACCCTCACCCCCCCCTCCACACCACTCTCCCCCCCCACACCACACTCTACCCCATCCTCCCCCGCACACCCCTTGCAACACCCCCTCCGCTCCCACCCCTGTTTAGTGACGCCTGTGCACCATCTTGTGCTGTCCTTCGGAATAATACGCGACGCTACTCACGTCTCATATCTTCCGACATTACCCTCTGTCCACTGATATTCCAATGACTATGCAACTCTCTATTGCCCTGTGCAGAAATGGAGCTCTCTCATTGATATCTAAAATGTCAGCAAAGGTTTACCCTCATAATAAATGGATGACGTCTCAGTGCCTGACATTTATCCAGAAACATGACTACCCGTTGTTAAGACATGACTACACGTAAATCTTCAAACGATCTTCTCCCTTCGTTAGCTACATTTATATCAGTGCCTATATATCAATCTGGAACAACACATGGCTTCGTGCGGCCGCCTGTTCATTCGGACCTTCAAGAATCACAAATATTCCACAATTACTGGATTTCCATTATGTTCGAATCGTAACGAATAACAGGTTTGGACGAAGCTATTCATCACCAGGATGCAGGATAATCCTTAATGCACAAAATACTTTGTTTCAAGCAACTCGAGCTTTTCCTTGATATATACGACTGATTATTCAGTTTGTATTTTGTGTCGTACAGCATGGTGCAGATCGAAGGGTGGCCTCTGTCTGAGGAATTGCGGCGGACAATACAAGAAGAGCGGACAATGCTCGTTTTGGGTTAGATGTTGCCACTTGCCAGCATGACATGAATCCTTCTTCCTGGAATTGACCTTCACCGGCTTCTGGAATCAACTGACACTCAAGAACAACAGAGTGGAAAGATGTATGGATAAATAAGAATTGTACAAACCGAGCTTTGCTTCTCCTGCCTTCTCGATTGAAGTTGCCTTCAGGAAGTAATGTTCATAAGGGAAGAAGCGAGACAAGTAAGATTAAACGAGCTTTCCAGTTTGAAGTTTGATCTGGATTTTATGAGGAGTTACAATGAGCAATGAAGAAGGCCGTCATCCCACCTGGCGTGTCATACTTCAAAGCAGCGGTGTGGAATCACAGAAACAAGTAGTTTATCATGAACATAGTAAGATTTTGAGAACTGGAATTACCATACGACCTTGATAATATGAGGGTGGGAACGGCGGTCACGTAATCGTTCATCGTATCTCATAAAATCAAGATAACACTTCAAACTGGTAAGTTCTCGTTTAATCTTAGTATTTTACTTCGGAGTCACGTGAGTGACTACGTGAAGATTTCAAAGCTCTGTGATTTCATGCCGGAACCGAATCAATGCATAACACACTGCATGAAGTGACCATGGATGAGTGAAAACAGATTCATGCATTCAGACATGACCTGGTTTGTTATGCTGATGCTTGCTCATCCAATGAAAATAATAGCAGCCCCGGTGGAGTGCGTGTTAAAATATTAGTATCGTCTCCTGCATTCGCTATACTCCCGTTTTACCACCTGAAGATATTAGAACTAAACTTCTTATAAAATGTATATGTATATATATTTATTCCACAAAACATTGTTTCGTTTGGAGCCTTTAGTGACCTAGACGTGTTGTTGTGAATGTGTGACCACACATTCCCGAAGGTCCATCAGGTATGCTATGAAACTGTATGTACCTCACGCTTGCTTAGCTCTGGTTTATTAAATCAAATTTTAACAAATGTAACCACCCATGTCCAGTCGTAATTTATGTCGTGACTGGACCCGTTGCACTGAGGCCAGTGCCATGAGGATTATTACCTTTTGAGAGCCGGCTTGAGATAAGGATGTAGCTGGAGCCCCCTGCAGAAGTAATGATAACATTACGTCATGTCCCATACTCCCATGTTACTGGGCCTGGGAGAACTGGTGTTAAGATATCCTATGTAATTCTGGATATCAGAGGGTGAGGCCCGACAGAGAGGGTTCCACCTGCTGCAGCAAATATGACGAGAAAGCACGTTTGCACAGTTGAATGGCACTGTAACTGAGTATTGTCAAAGAATCATACGAAATGAACTCTAGGGCATCAGTTATTCGTGCTGTATAGCATGTAACATGTGTATTCGCTAAAACCGTTTCCCATCTGCTAAAGTGGAGATGTCCTGCCTCTTTTTGGTGCTATCCTGCATTCTGCAGTGAGCACCACCGATTTGTCTGACAACCCGCGGCGCAGGAAATCGTTTCGGTGTCTTCAAGTCAATGACTTGATGTATCATGCAGACGCTGCGCGCCGGAGTCACAGGCTGTACCATGCTTTGTATAACCATATAGGTTCTATATAATTCCCTATATTAGCGGGAACCATGTCAGTCGGGCAGATTGAGGCCTGAAGCGGTGTCTTGTTGGATAAATTGCAAAACCCCACTGAGGAGGCAGAATGGAGAACACACACATGCAATAATTCCTCCACCAAGTGGCGATAATGTATATGTTGCCACTATGTGCCACATGTTTTGCAGCTGGTAAATAAGCCTGTACGTAAATATATCGATATTCGATTTTCCATCGAGCCAAAATGACATTAAATACTTTGTAGTCCAACATCCATCCGGTGTTTCACAGATTACAAATGAGATAGTAGTTTCAAAATAAGATTAAGTAAATATCACAGGATATTTAAACTTCATAGCATCCATGTGACTAACATATGCCACCCCCATAGTGTATCAACTTGGAGTTGAGCATGCAGATTGTGCACATTCTTACACAACTTATGCAACCCGCATCCGCCTCCGTAACTGGAGATGGCATATCATGCTTCTCATCTTTGAGCACTAGCATCAATTTGTAATCTAAGTATACCCGACCAAAAATATTGGAGCAATGCTGAATACTGCCACCATCGTGATTTCAGTAGCTTCAGATGAGAATAGCATAGGTATATTTGTAATGACCTATATGGTACGAGAGGTTAATTCTTTGCATGTTTTAACTTCAGGCAATGCAAAGCCCAATTTGTACAGCTGATACACAGCTGCTATATTGTCAACTACATCTTGATGAATAGAGAGCTGCTTTATAACCAACGAGGTTTTTACAGGCTTATGTTAATTGCATCTCTTGCTCCAGGGCGGAATCCCTTGTTAGTTGATTTTTAAATGTTAATCCCAATAATCAGTAGTTCTGATTGGTATCAACTTAAATTTAACTGGATGGGTGGGACCCTGATTCTTCAAATATAGTTTGGGCCTGTAACAGTTAAGGTTTAGCAAAACCCAGCGTTTAACATCATTACAGATCTATGATAACTAATGTTCTTGAGCTCTGAGCAGCCCAAGCTCCGTTTGAAAATTTGGGAAATAAACCTGGGATTTGTAGGTAGCCTATTTTGCAACGCATTAACTGTTATTATAGCCCCATCCAGGTAAATTTCAAATATCTCTGGCGATTCCAGTGAATGGGAACTGCGTAGCAAGCATCTTTGAGATTGATGTTTGCCATGTAGCTCCGATAAAACAGTTGTTAGTCTGGAACAAAAACATATTATTCTTAAAGTCTGTATTGCACATATGAGTTAAACCTGGATGAAGTGACATCCTCCATTTGTCACCTGTCTTGAAAAGCAATCCTGCCCATAATACTGTGCCTGCCTGCCTCAATTACAACTCTGATTGGAACCTATGTAGGTGTGCAGTAAAAGTAATCACATGTTATTATCTGTTTTTTAAAACCAGATCTGAAACTCATGTTGTCTTTCAATGTCATTTTGAACAAAAACACAAGAGTAAGATTACCAACATGTAACTGGTCCACAATCCCTTGTTTCGGTATACCCAGACCCACCTACCTCCACGGCTACCGGTGGTCTTATGGTAAGCCCAAAGGCCGCTGATGCGGATTCCTTTTCTCTCCTTGATAAGGGAATAAGACTGGTAGGGTGTGTGGATTCTAGGTATGAACCCTCAACATACTAGCATGCCTTGAAGACAATTCTGGCCATAACTCTGAATCTGCCTTGAAAGACGACTTTGGGCAAGAGTGACCATAATATGGTTGAGTTCTTCATTAGGATGGAGAGTGACATCGTTAATTCAGAAACAAGGGTCTTGAACTTAAAGAAAGGTAACTTTGAGGGTATGAGACGTGAATTGGTCATGATAGACTGGCGATTGATTGTTAATGGGTTGACGGTGGATATGCAATGGAAGGCATTTAAAGCCTGCATGGATGAACTACAACAATTGTTCATCACAGTTTGGCAAAAAAATAAAGCAGGGAAGGTAGTGCATCCGTGGATAACAAGGGAAATCAGGGATAGTAGCAAAACAAAAGATGAAGCGTACAAATTAGCCAGAAAAAGCAGCCTACTAGAGGACTGGGATAAATTCAGAGACCAGCAGAGGAGGACAAAGGGCTGAATTAGGAAAGGGAAAATAGATTATGAAAGAAAACTGGCAGGGAACATAAAAACTGACTGCAAAAGCTTTTATAGATATGTGAACAGAAAAAGATTAGTTAAAACAAATGTAGGTCCCTTGCATTCAGAAACGGGTGAATTGATCATGGGGAACAAGGACATGGCAGACCAATTGAATAACTACTTTGGTTCTGTTTTCACTAAGGACGACATAAATAATCTGCCGGAAAGAGCAGGGGACCAGGGGTCAAATGAAATGGCGGAATTGAGTGAAATCCAGGTTAGCCGGGAAGTGGTGTTAGGTAAATTGAATGGATTAAAGGCCTATAAATCCCCAGGGCCAGATAGGCTGCATCCCAGAGTACTTAAGGAAGTAGCCCCAGAAATAGTGGATGCATTAGTGATAATTTTTCAAAACTCTTTAGATTCTGGTGTAGTTCCTGAGGATTTAAGGGTAACAGCACTTTTTAAAAAGGGAGGAAGAGAGAAAACAAGGAATTACAGGCCAGTTAGTCTAACATCGGTAGTGGGGAAACTGCCAGAATCAGTTATTAAAGATGGGATAGCAGCGCATTTGGAAAGTGGTGAAATCATTGGACAAAGTCAGCATGGATTTATGAAGGGTAAATCATGTCTGACGAATCTTATAGAATTTTTCGAGGATGTAACTAGTAGAGTGGATAAGGGAGAACCAGTAGATGTGTTATATCTGGACTTTCAGAAGGCTATCGACAAGGTCCCACATAAGAGATTAGTATACAAATTTAAAGCACACGGTATTGGGGGTTCAGTATTGATGTGGATAGAGAACTGGCTGGCAGACAGGAAGCAAAGAGTAGGAGTAAACGGGTCCTTTTCACAATGGCAGGCAGTGACTGGTGGGGTACCGCAAGGCTCAGTTCTGGGACCACAGCTATTTACGATATATATTAATGATTTGGACGATGGAATTGAATGCAACATCTCCAAGTTTGCGGATGACACGAAGCTGGGGGGGGGGGGGGGGCAGTGTTAGCTGTGAGGAGGATGCTAGGAGGCTGCAAGATGACTTGGATAGGCTGGGTGAGTGGGCAAATGCATGGCAGATGCAGTATAATGTGGATACATGTGAGGTTATCCACTTTTGTGGCAAAAACAGGAAAGTAGATTATTATCTGAATGGTGGCCGATTAGGAAAGGGGGACATGCAACGAGACCTGGGTGTCATGGTACACCAGTCATTAAAAGCAGGCATGCAGGTGCAGCAGGCAGTGAAGAAGGCGAATGGTATGTTAGCATTCATAGCAAAAGGATTTGAGTATAGGAGCAGGGAGGTTCTACTGCAGTTGTAAAGGGTCTTGGTGAGACCACACTTGGAGCTTTCAAGCTACCACCGGCTTCAGTGAACCGTTTAACGCCTATGGAGGTGTGGGTGTGTTGTTGCTTACTGATGAAGCTTTGCTCGTCGTTGGCACCTTGATCAGTCCGACAGCTTTAGCTTCCTTCTGCTGGTCTTACCTGAAGAGAGCATTCGGCGCTGGTTTCATTACCTGGATTTCGCCCTCCAATGTCACCCTGATAGCGCTGTTCCTTTGCCGGCACTTGTAGCGTGAGAACTCTGGCCCCTTCTGGGTATTCTGCCAACGGCTGGAGACCAACTCTTCCGGTAGCAAATCCTTTGTTTACGAGTCTCTTTTTAATTTTTTTATTTATTTTTTGGTTTGTTTGTTTTTTGATTTAAATCTTTTTACTTGAATTTCACAGCAATTTGCATACATACAATGATAACAGACAGTGACATTCAAGGAATAATTGTGCAACAGTGTGTAAGCGACCCTCAAAGCCCTTACCCTTGCCCACCTTCAACCCACCCGAATCAGGTCGAAACCAAACGGGGACAAACAACACTCACATACATACACATTCACACAAATATGGTAAGATAAACGAAACAAAAAGTACTAAAAAAAAAAAGAAAAAAAAAAAAGGCTCACTAATAACAGTAAATAAGTAAGTAATTAAATAAATAAGTGTGGGGAGGGGGGGGGGGGGGGGTTAAGGGAAGAGCAGCTGCAGTAGAGCAGAACAATGGTGGAGAGCACCCAGTCCTCTTCCGAGTCCGGGGTCAAGTTGAGAGAAAGTTCCAAGAAAGGGTTCCATGTATCTAGGAATGTCTTGGTAGAGCCTTTGAGAGAGAACCTAAGTTTTTCAAGCTTTAAATTGTAAAGCACCTCCTTAATCCAGCGGGCGTGTGTCGGGGACAGGTGAGCCTCCAGTTAAGCAAGATCAGTCTCCGGGCTAACAAGGTTGTAAAAGCTAGGACCCGCAACAGAGAGGTTAGTGTTGGGAGGAGTACCGAAAATGGCTGACAGTGGGTTTGGAGGAATAGTCTGGCCGTAGGCTCTGCTTATCAAGTCGAAAGCACTCCTCCACAAGGCTGCTAGCTTAGGGCAAGACCAAAACATATGGCTATGGTTGGCAGGACATTGATTACATCTGTTGCAGGTGTCCCTAACAGCGGGGTAAATTCTAGATAATTTGTGTAGTGGACTTTGTGAAGGACTTTGGATTGGATTAGGCCATGACTGGCACATATGGAGGAAGAATTGATCAAATCCAAGGCGGTGTCCCATTGCTGGTCTGTTAGTTTCGTATTCAGCTCACCCTCCCACGCAGCTTTTAATGAGGTATGAGGTTTCAATATAACCGACCCTAACAAGTTACACAAAACAGAGATGCATTTCTTCCGGTTGGGATCTAGAGCTAAGATGGTATCGGTCAGGGTTTCAGGGAGGCGATTTGGGATATGGGGGAATTTCTTCGTCACAAAATCTCTAATCTGGAAAAAAACGAAAAAGGTGGGAGTTTGGGAGGCTATAGTTGGACGAGAGCTCCGCAAAAGACGAAAAGATGCCATCCTTGTATAGGTTTTTGATACTACTGATACCGTTGCTATGCCAGGCTTTGAATGCGTGGTCTGTACTTGAAGGTTTAAAGATATGGTTTTTAAGCAGTGGGGTCAAGATGGAAGGGCCTTGTAAACCGAAGTTTTTACTGAGTTGACTCCATGTCTTGAGCGAGAGGGACGCAATTGGGCCTGCACCCACAGATGTTATAGGAAGGGGGAGTTGGGAGCATAGGACAGACCGCAACGGAAGATGTGAACTCGCCTTTTCCATGTGTACCCAGGTCGGTAGGTGGTCGCAATCATCATTCATCCAATACAGGAGTTTTTGCAAGTTAGCTGCCCAATAGTATCGCCTAAAGTCAGGAAGTGCCAAACCGCCGTCACTCTTAAAAGACTGCAGTATCGCCTTTCGGATTCTAGCCGGTTTTCTACCCCATAAAAAATTAGATAGTGTCCTTTCTAATTGATCAAAAAAAAGATTTAGTGATAAGTATAGGGACGTGCTGGAAAAGATACAGGAATTTGGGTAGGACGACCATCTTGACCAGATTTATCCGGCCCACGAGGGATAGCGGTAAAACTGACCAGCGGTCAAAATCTCTTTCAGCTTTCTCAACCAGAGGCAGAAAGTTTGTGCGGAACATATCAGATAAGGGTGTTGTGAGAAAGACGCCGAGATAGCGAAACCCGTCCTCTGCCCATTTGATGAGGTGAAAGAGCGAGGGATCTGCTTAGCCATTGAGTTAATCGGTAATA
This sequence comes from Amblyraja radiata, assembly GCF_010909765.2. Lineage (NCBI taxonomy): Eukaryota > Metazoa > Chordata > Chondrichthyes > Rajiformes > Rajidae > Amblyraja > Amblyraja radiata. The sequence continues at coordinate 19,765,745 of NC_045990.1, forward strand.
GCTCACTCATTTGGTAGTTAAGTTTATAACCAGAATACCCGCCAAACCGTTCTAAAATATTCGTAATCACAGGGAGAGAGCTGACTGGGTTCGAGATGTACAGGAGCAGGTCATCCGCATACAATGAGACTTTATGAGTTGTGTCGAACCGTGTAATACCTTTAAAGCCCTTCTCTGAGCGTAACCAGACCGCCAAGGGTTCTATCGCGACAGCAAACAGAAGTGGTGATAACGGGCAACCCTGTCTGGCACCTCACTGAAGGGGGAAGTGGGGCGACAGTGTGCCGTTTGTTTGTACTGAGGCCACCGGGGACGAGTATAATAGACTGACCCAAAGAATAAAACTGTTGCCGAGGCCAAACCTGTCCATCGCCTCATATAGGTACCTCCACTCGACCCTGTCGAAAGCTTTTTCGGCGTCGAGGGAGACCACTATCTCCGGGGTCTCACTACTCGATGAATGGATAATGTTAAGGAGACGCCTAGTATTGTGGGAAGACAGTCGGCCTGGTATGAACCCTGTTTGGTCTAACGAGATAATAGAGGGCGTCACTCGTTGAAGACGGAGCGCAAGGGCTTTAGAGAGGATTTTGAGGTACACATTCAGGAGTGAAATTGGTCTATAGCTACTACAAAGCAGGGGGTCTTTCTCCTTTTTAAGAATTAGGGACATGGTAGCCCACGACAAGGTGGGTGGTAGGCGACGGTGTAAAAACGCCTCATTGTACATATCTCTCAGGACTGGTGCGAGGAGAGCAGAGAAAGCTTTGTAATATTTTACAGTGAAGCCGTCAGGGCCGGGTGACTTTCCGCTTTGCAGCGATGTGATGGCTGCTTGGACCTCAGCAACAGTTATGGGACCACCCAAATCTCTCGTGGCTTCATCGTCAATTCGGGAAACGTCATACTACTGAGCATGTCACCTGCAGTGGGAAGACAATCGCAGCGTAGAATTTAGCAAATGCTTCATTAATTTTTTTCCCGAATTGGACCTGGGTTTTTATCCGTTTTTTTGCCTCCCCCAGGAGATCACGCGGTTCTTGGGGTGGAGAGGGGTGATAGCGGTATAAAGGGGAGGGTAGTGTCTTGTGTTCTGTGTCTTGTGTCTACTGTTTGTGGGTAAGGGTGTCTGTTTAGTGTTCAGCCATGAGCGAATGGCGGTGCGGGCTCGACGGACCAGGTGGTCTACTCTCGCACCTACTTTCTATGACTCTATGACTATGACTAATTCTAAGAGGATCAGTATGAATCTCCCCTAAGCTGGATCTAATGTCTGGAATTAGCCGTGAAATCGCCTCGGTTCTGGCCTGATGGGCCAAAAGCTTCCCAGCTTTATCCCCAGATTCAAAAAAATGTTGCCTAGATTTAAGCAGTCGTAGCTTGGCTTTATTAGTAGACGTGAGGTCAAAGTCTGTTTGTAACCTAAGGCGTTCTCTATGAAGGTTAGGGTCTGGGTCAGATGCATATTAGTCATCAATGTTCTTTATTTTTGTGACACGTCTGCCGTTTGTGACGTCTCAGTTCTTTTCAGGTTGGAGACAAAAGAGATAGGTTGGCCCCTAATATACGCTTTTGAAGCTTCCCAGAGTATACCTCTTTCTATGTCCGGCGAGTCATTCAGCTCAAAATATAAGGTGATTTGGGAGTGCAAGAATTGCATGTAGTGAGCCTCTGCTAATAATGAGGAGTTGAACCACCACTGTTTAAAGGGATTAGTTCGTTTACGAAAGTGGAGATCGAGGGAGGTTGCAGCGTGATATGATATTACGATGCTATGATACTCGCTGGATGTGACTTTGGAGAGCAGTCTGTTATCTAAGAGAAATAAGTCTACCCGGGTATAGGTACGGTGCACATGGGAAAAAATGAAAATAATTTAGTCGTGGGGAATGCAAATCTCCATGGATCTGTGAGCCCAAGTTGTTTGGCGAAAGCATGCAGAGTCTTACCTGATTTAGTTAAAGTAGAGGCTTTGTTCGAAGGTCTGTCCAGTATAGGGTCTTGGACCAGATTAAAATCTCCACCCACAATGACGTGGTGATTTTCAATATTTGGGAGAGATGTAAAAAATTTGGTTACAAATGAGCTGTCATCCCAGTAAATGCTGGCCAATATGACAGGTGTGTCTTGCAGTTTGCCAGACACCATGACAAAGCGGCCAGCAGGATCCTCCAGTTTTCTGTGGTTCGAACATAACGTTCTTACGAATCCGGATAGCAGTACCCCTAGCCCTATCATTAAATTTCGAGTGAAATCAGTGGCTAATCCATCCTCTGTTAAGCCGAGTTACCTCTCTGTTGCGAAGGTGGGTCTCTTGACTAAAAAATATATCGCCTTTGAGCTGTTGCAATTGGGCCAAGATCCTTTCAGTCTTGGTAGGACTTCCCACCCCCCTCACGTTCCACGAGACAAATCTAAGAGTGTCGTTTGTGTTGGCCATACTTAGCTATATCCAAGCGAGTGGGCAGAGCGCTGTAGTACTGCAAGTCGAAACGGAGGAGCGCATCGAAACCAGCTGCCGAGAGTGGGGATGTGGGGTGGGGTGGGGGGGAGAAGGAGTGATAAAAGGGGGGAAAACAATACATACACACGTATACACACAACAAACAAGTGGGACACATATCACAACAGATTTAAAACCTGAGTCCCCGGACCTGCGATCCCCCATGTCCCAACTGAACCTTGAGTGCCTATTGCACCAAGTTGCGTTGTCATCGCAGCCGCATGGAGATAGCCGATCTTAACTCCCAATATTTCCACCTCCCAAAGCAACAAAATCGCTGTCAGTAAAGTAACATAACATGAAATGAGTATAGTAATAATAATAACAACAATGATAATAATAATTTGAAAAATAGGAAGTTGAAATAAAGTAAAATAAACATAAATAAATAAATACAAAGTTGAAATAATTGCCATAATACTTGCACTGCCAATGTCATTGCTAACACTAATGGTAATGGTGGTAATGATGATAGTAATAATAAGACAAAGCAAATTAACAAAATGGTGATACTGAATAAGCAAGCCAACGTATAAGTGGAGCAAGAATAGCTTCCTTTGGTATTACATAGTATATCTTAAAATCGACAAGGTATAAAGAAAGAGTTAGCGTTAGAGAAGTTAGCAAGTTGCAAACTGGGCTCTTGGATTAAAGCGCAGGGCAAAAGAACATCAATTAAGTATTGTTAAACAAAAACGCTGTAGGAGCAGATTGGTATAACACAGCCTTGGCTGTAATGAGCTCTTATCAGCCCCAGACAGTCCACTAGGAAGACTAGTGTAAACAAACTAGCCGAATGCTGGCAGCGTTAGCAGCCAGCTGCTAAAAAACAAGAAGGCAGAGACCAGATCACGAACCACAAAGTGGGTCCCTTAAGCCCAATTTTATAGCATGTGCAGGTGAAGAACGTTTCAAGTATGATTACACATAAACATTATAAGGAAAGGTTGGTATAGGTTAGTCACGAATCGTGGTGAATTCTTACCAGCCTCATACATTTCTAGTATAATCAGCAAGGCCGAGCGCTAGCAATGGCTAGTTGCTAAGAGCAGTCAGGCTAAAGTTAGTCCATAGTGTAACCGTAGATTAACCGGACCCCTGTGCCACTCGGATATAGACGTACCGAGCGAAGTCAGTCGTCTGTGGGTCCCGGTCTGCGTCGACGGTAAGATGAGATGAAATCCTGAGCGTCCTCAGGAGATGTTAGTCGTCGCCTCTTTCCTTTCCCGGCCATGATGAACAGCTTGGCTGGATAATGAAGGGAGGGTTTGAGACCCAGGTTGTACAGCTCCTTCATAACGTCTCGGTACGCGGAGCGTTGTTCAACTATCTCGAGACAGTAGTCTTCGAAAATGTGGATCGGGATATCCTTGTACTTCACCTTACCCCTCTGCCTCCGAGCCTCACGTACCAGCAACTGGTGGGTCTGGTATGTATGGAAGCAGATCACAACTGCTCTGGGTTTCTCACCAGGGATTGGCTTGGCTGTTAGCGTACGGTGGGCTCGGTCTAGCTCCGGGGCTGATTCCAGTGTGGGTTCGCTAATAGTCTCGAGCAGGAGTTGAGAGAAAAAAGCTGTTGTTTGGGGGCCTTCGATGTTCTCGGGGAGACCGACTATCCTTATGTTATTTCGGCGACTCCTGTCTTCCAGGCCGATAAGCTTAGACTTTAGCTTGGCGTTCTCTTCGGTCACCGTAGTTAGCATTGTCGCTATAGCTCGTATGTCTTGGCTGGTGGTATCGGCAGAAGACTCTAATGACGAAAGACGGTGTTGGTGATCTAAAATTGTGGTCTGTATATTGTACAGCTTCGTTTCCAGTTTGGTGAATTCTGCCAGTAGCGATACCTTGTGCTCTGTTAACATGGCTGCTAGCGTGGCTATGCCGGTGCTGGTCGTCGGGTCTTCCATCTTTTGCTCCTCTTTCTTTCCTCTGCCTGGCATCTTTACGGCGTGGAAAGGTGCTGTCAATGGTGTTTAAATATTTATGGGTAATTATAAAACTTAGGCTGAGCTATAATAAAAGTTGGAGGTGAACAGGTCGGGAGCGTGGAAAAGTGCGACTACTCCAACATGTCGCCCCCAGCGGATCACGAGTCTCTTGAGGCCATTTGCATGTGCTTCAGTATGTTCATACTCTAAATTCGAGATTAGTTACCTACTGACATCTCGAACTCCCCTCCACAGAGAGTGAATTCGTACGCCGCCCTGAAACAGGTGCTGCCGCAGGCCCCTGAGGATGCCTGCGTTGACATGCCCCCTTCAGCGGACCTATGTCGTGTTCTTTGCTCTGGGTCAGACTGAAACTGACGCTGGATGCTCCTCTCCTTGGAGCAGACGACATTTGTGCAGCCCTGAAACAGGTGCTGCTGCCTGCGGGTTCTCCATAATACCCGGGCTGATAACTCCCTTTGGAGTATATCATTGTGCAGCACCTCTCCATCGGGTGCTCCATGTGGGTTTGAACGTTTAACACGTCACCATGAAAGAGGGAATCCTCTCCATCCGGAATCCACCTCGCCGCTTGTTTGCGGGCTTTCTCCTTGTGCTCCCTTCCTCAGAGAGAGAGAGAGAGAGAGAGAATATAGTGGCTAACCCTCCAATTGGGTTTGCCTAGGTATTCCTGGCCCGATATGTTTAAATGAATGAGCCTCTTCCCTATGCTCCCCTCCGCAGAGTGGAGATATATATTTATAACTAACCTTGAATGGCTGTTTTGTTTGATGTCGGCACCAGTCCGCCGCTGCTGGTTCCACGGTCAGCAATTTGAGAGGCGAATTTGGACCGCCACCCGCTACTCGCACTACCGCGGTCTCCGTAGCGGGTCCCGCGGTTCATTTCCGGGTATCCCTGAGGTCATGACCGGGATTCCCTATCCGTGACTGGGGTTCCCGCGGTCCTTAGTTTTACCCGCGGCCCGTCACGACTTCGCCCCCAATTCAGCAGGCACACTCTGCAAATGAGTTTCCTGCAACACAAAACCCAATTCCAGAGGTAAGTTTAAAACCTACCTTGTTGGTTAAAACATACCACTGGACAGCGCGAATGCTGCCGCCAGTCGGCTCGTTTGCGCAAAGCGAGTCAACGTAATGACGCGCCAAGTGGGATGACGGCCTTCTTCATGTAGTCACTCACGTGACTCCGATTTAAAATTAGGTACAACTGTCAACGCAGCATGTACACGCAATGGTATTAAATGGCTGCGAGCCGTGTTTTATGCTCTTCTCTCCCGAGTTTTATTGCAAAATCTGTGATGTCAGTTCCTTGTTCCAATACTCCCCACGCACTAACTTCAACCTCAGCCAGTATCCGTGTTTTCCTGTAAGTCATTATCACTGAAAAAGTGTTGCATTTTGACGATGCTGTCATAATATTCATCGCCAGGATTAGCCAATAACACAGGGCACTAGATCTGCCTGATTTAGTATGCATCAGGAAACAGAGGCGAAACTGTCCTGTATTTAAAACCTACCATTCAAATATGCTTCCAGTGTCTCCCCTCTCTCCTGAGATTCGTGACCACCACTTCCCGGCCTGGTGCTTTGAGAATAAACATTTTTTGTGCAACCTCCTTAAAATAAAATGTCAGCGACTGTTCTGAGACAATATACCCTGTGCAGCAAACCTGGCTGAATCCTTCGAAACATCCCACGCATATCCAAGTTAATATAAAAACTGTCATACCCAATTCCATCAGCAACTTCCGCACATTGATGTTACGCCTGTTGGCCTTTAGTGTTCAAACGTAGAACAGATGACAGTTCAGAATAGGATGATAAAACTAGATATTATATGTTTAGACGTTCATCATGTATTTAGGGATAAACCATAAATACAAAACTTTCAGCCTACCTGGTCTCCGATGTCCATCGATCAACTGTTCACCCAATATGTTTTTGTTATGCCATTTTCTCATCCAGTCTCCTTACATATTAGGAACAAATTACACAGGCCAATTAATCAACAATCATGCCCATCTTTGATATGTCGGATGAAACCGCAGCCCCTGGCGGAACCCCAAGCAGTCGCGTGCACGTGCAAAACATATACAGACAGCCGTTAGGTACAGATCGACCCTCTGTTCCAGGAACAGAAGGAAACACTCTACACCTTGTGCCAATACGAGGCCATTTCTCCCATCTTCAATTCCTTGCCACTTGCGATAGTTCCCATCAGATTTTGGGGATATATCAATGCGAGTGGCCTACTGACATTCAGAGAAGGTCGATAGAGGGGGGGGGGGAGAGAGAGAGGGGGAGAGAGAGAAGGGGAGCGAGAGTAGGGAGAGAGAGAGAGAGAGGGAGAGAGAGGGGAGGGTGAGAGTGAGAAGGGGGTGAGCGAGAAGGGAGAGAGAGAAGGGAGAGAGAGGGGGAGAGTGCGCAGAGGGGAGAGTGAAGTGGGGGAGAAGGTGGGAGACGGGAGCGTGGTGGTCATTTTCCAACACAAGTCATAGGTGACTGGGCAATCTGAACCCAAGCAACAAGTTTTCAGCGGCCGAAGGTGCGCATCCCTCGGTACAGCCCCCACTCTCCCACGGCCACCATCCGCGGACTGTGGGGCGGGTGGAGCGGAGGTATGGGCCAATGTTTATCCCTCCACAGTGATGTGAAGGCTGCGGGGATCTAGGCCAATCGCTGACAAGACCCGCAGTTGGGCAACGTCGTGTCCGTTATAGGGGCAAGTATTATGGCATTTACTAAAAAACATTGATATTTTACTTGTGGGTTTAGTGGAAGAGGGGAGAGATTCATAGAAACATAGAAACATAGAAACATAGAAAGTAGGTGCGAGAGTAGACCACCAGGTCCATCGAGCCCGCACCGCCATTCGCTCATGGCTGAACACTAAACAGACACCCTTACCCACAAACAGTAGACACAAGACACAGAACACAAGACACTACCCTCCCCTTTATACCGCTATCACCCCTCTCCACCCCAAGAACCGCGTGATCTCCTGGGGGAGGCAAAAAAACGGATAAAAACCCAGGTCCAATTCGGGAAAAAAATCCGGGAAATTCCTCTCCGACCCCAATCCAGGCGATCGACACTTGTCCAGGAGATCACTCAGGTCTTACTATACTAACCATACCTAGGTCCATATCCCTGCCCTCTCCCCGTAGCCCCTTATCCCCTTGGCAGCTAAAAAACATCTATTTTAGACTTAAATATATTTAACGTTTCTGCTTCCACTGCTCCCTGGGGCATTGAATTCCATAAATTAACCACCCTCTGGGTGAAGAAGTTCTTCCTCATCTCAGTTTTAAAAGAGCACCCCCTTATTCTGCAACTATGTCCCCTAGTTCTAGTTTCCCCGATCATTGGGAACATCCTCGGTGCATCCACCCGATCAAGGCCCCTCACGATCTTATATGTTTCAATGAGATCGCCTCTCATTCTTCTAAACTCCAAAGAGTAGAGTTCCAGCCTACTTAACCTTTCCTCATATGTCAATCCCCTCATTGCAGGAATTAATCTTGTAAACCTTCGCTGCACTGCCTCCAGGGATAGTACATCCTTTCTTAAGTATGGACCCCAGAACTGTACACAGTATTCCAAATGTGGTCTCACTAATACTGTGTACAGCTGCAGCAAGACCTCCGTGTTTTTATACTCAATCCCCCTAGCAATAAAGGCCAAAACTCCATTGGCCTTCCTGATTGCTTGCTGCACCTGCATACTAACTTTTAGTGATTCATGTACTACTACCCCTAGATCCCTTTGCGTTGCATTACAACGCAGCTCCTCCTCATTTAGAAAATAACTTGCCCTATCATTTTTTTTCCCAAAGTGAATGACTTCACATTTATTAGTATTAAATTTCATCTGCCAAGTTGTTGCCCACTCACCTAGCTTATCTATATCCTTTTGCAGACTCTTCCTATCCTCCTCATCCCCTACTTTTCCTCCCATTTTTGTATCGTCCGCAAATTTTGATATATTACACTTGGTTCCCTCCTCCAAATCATTTATATAAATTGTGAACAACTGGGGTCCCAGCACCGACCCTTGCGGAACCCCGCTAGTTACCGGTTGCCATCCCGAGTATGAACCATTTATCCCCACTCTCTGCTTCCTATTTGTTAGCCAATCCTCTACCCATGCTAATATATTACCCCCAATCCCATAATTTTTTATTTTTAGCAATAGTCTCTTATGTGGCACCTTGTCAAAAGCCTTTTGGAAGTCCAAGTATACCACATCCACCGGTTCCCCTTTATCCACCCGGGTTGTTACTTCCTCAAAGAATTCGAGCAGATTCGTTAAACAGGACTTCCCCTTCACAAAACCATGCTGGTTCTGTCCGATGAAGTCATGTTTATCCAAGTGCCCCGTTAGTGTTTCTTTAATAATTGTCTCTAACATTTTACCCACCACCGATGTTAGACTAACCGGTCTATAGTTACCCGCCTTCTGTTTACTTCCTTTTTTAAATATAGGTGTTACATTGGCCATTTTCCAATCCACTGGGACCGTTCCTGCCTCCAGGGAGTTTTGGAAAATTATCACCAATGCATTCACAATCCCCACCGCTATCTCCCTCAAGACCCTTGGATGTAATCCATCAGGCCCAGGGGATTTATCCTCCTTCAGTCTCATTAATTTCCCTAATACCACCTCCTTGGTGATCTTAATAGTATTTAGCTCCTCCATTCCTACCGCCCCCTGTTTATCCAGCGTTGGAATATTTTTTGTGTCTTCTATGGTGAAGACTGATACAAAATACTCGTTTAATGCCTTTGCCACTTCCATGTTCCCCACCAACAACTCTCCAGTCTCACCCTCCAATGGACCAACGTTCACCTTAGCCACCCTTTTTCTTTTTATATAGCTATAAAAACTCTTACTATTAGTTTTTATGTTGTTCGCTAAATTCCTTTCATAGTCTATTTTCCCCGTCTTAATTAATCTCTTAGTTATTTTTTGCTGACCTTTAAATGCTTCCCAATCCTCTACCCTCCCACTATCTCTGGCTACCTTATATGCCCTTGCCTTCAGCCGAATACTATCCTTTATAGTTTTACTGAGCCATGGCTGACTGTTCTTACCCTTACCCCTTTTTTTCTTCATAGGAATACATTTTTCTTGAAGGTTATACAGTAGATCCTTAAACGTACACCACTGCTCATGTACCGTCTTATTCTTGAGTCTGCTATCCCAGTCAACTTTGATCAGCTCAGTCCTCATACCTTCATAATCCCCCTTATTTAGACTAAGTACCCTAGCCTGAGTTTCAACCTGCTCCCCTTCTATTTGAATATGGAATTCGACCATATTGTGGTCACTTGTTCCCAACGAGTCCCTAACTATGACATTTTTTAATTAATCCTGCTTCATTACACAGGACCAGGTCCAAGATTGCCTCCCCCCTTGTCGGTTCTGTGACATACTGTTCTAGGAACCCGTCTCTAATACATTCTAACAACTCTTCCTCTAGTCTACCCTGCCCAGTTTGGTTTGCCCAATTAATATGAAAATTGAAGTCCCCCATGATTACAGCAGTTCCCTTTTTACATGCGTCAACTATTTGCAGATTTATGTTCTGACTAACAGCGTCACAGCTATTTGGAGGTCTATAAATTACACCCACTAGTGTTTTTTTCCCCTTGTTATTCTCTATCTGTACCCAAGCTGTTTCACTATCCTGATCCTTCAACGCAATATCCTTCCTCTCTATTGCCGTTATTCCCTCCCTTATTAAAAGGGCCACCCCTCCTCCCTTTCTTTCCTGTCTATCTTTTCTAATTGTCGAGTACCCCTCTATATTTAACTCCCAGTCCTGATCCCCTTGCAGCCATGTCTCCGTAATGGCCACGATATCATAACTATATATACTTAATTGCACCGTTAATTCATTTATCTTATTTCGAATACTCCGTGCATTTAGATAAAGCACTTTCAGATGATTTTTACTACCCTTCCTTTCCGTTTTTGCCCCTTTTACATCTAGAGCTTTATCTTCACACATTCTGGATCCTCCTGTCACATTTTGATTTTCCGTTTCCCCACTGATACCCTGCTCTATTTCCTCTACCCCTGCGGTTATTTCCCCCCTTGATACCTCACCCCCGCTACTTAGTTTAAAGACCTCTCTACTGCCCTAGTTATATGATTTGCCAGGACCCCAGTCCCAGCACCGTTCAGGTGAAGCCCGTCCTTACAGAACAGACCCCCCCTGTCCCAGTACTGGTGCCAGTGGCCCAAGAACCCAAACCCATTTTTCCCACACCAGTCTTTGAGCCACGCATTCAGCTTTTTAATTTTACGTACGTAATTTTAAGGGAGAGAGAGAGAGAGAGAGAGAGAGAGAGAGAGAGAGAGAGAGAGAGAGAGAGAGAGAGAGAGAGATAAGACCGCGAAGAGGACGAGGAGAGCGACGTAGACGGAGCGGAGACAGATGAGAGACGCAGAGAGGGATCTCTCCGATCGAAGAGCTGAGCGTGGAGAGAACCTCTCTCTTCGCCTCCTGAGAGCCCAGAGATACCGAGAGAACAGATTCGAGATTCGACCCCCCTCACCTGACAGAGATCCCAGAACAGAGAGAGAGAGAGGCAATAGACAATGGACAATATGTGCAGGGGTAGGCCATTCGGCATTTCGAGCCAGCAGCGCCATTCAATGTGATCATGGCTGATCATCCCAAATCAGTACCCCGTTCATGCCTTCTCCCCATATCTACTGAATTCGCGATCTTTAAGAGCATAATCCAATTCTATCTTGAAAGTATCCAGAGAACCGGCCTCCACTGCCCTCTGAGGCAGAGAATTAAACACTCATAACTCGATGTGTGAAAAATGTTTTCTTCATCTCCGTTCGAAATTGCTTACCCCTTATTCTTAAACTGGCCTCTAGTTCTGGATTCCTCGACATCAGGAACATCTTTCCTGCCTCTAGCGTGTCGTCCAACCCGTTAATAATACAAGGCGTGGCTGCGGGCACGTACGTGGGCCCTAGCTACCCCAGCCTCTTTGTAGGATCTGTCGAACAATCCTTGTTCGTGACTTACCATGGCCCCATCCCCGAACTCAACATCCGCTAAATGGATGACTGCATTGGTGCTACCTCCTGCACCCACACACAATTCACTGACGTCATCTATTTCACCACTAACATCCACCCAGCACTCAAATAACCTGGACCATTTCCGACACTTCCCTACCATTTCTACACCTCACTATCTCCATCGTACGTGATGGACTTCTGACCGACATCCACTATAAATCCATTGACTCCTATGGCTATCTGGACTACACTTCTTTTCACCCTTCTTCCTGTAAGGACTCCATTCCCTACTCCCAAATTCCTCCGTCAACGCCGCATCTGCTCACTGGATGAGTTTTCCACGCCAGGGCATCGGAGTTTTGCTCATTCTTCAGGGAACGAAAATTCCCCTCTTCTACCATAGATAACGGTTTCTCCAGGGTTTCTTCGATACCTACAGCGCTCTCTCCCTATCACCCGACCCGTAACTAGGGCAGAGTTCCCCTTGTCCTCACCTTCCACCCTACCAACCACCACGTACAACAAATAATCCTCCGTCATTTTCGCCAGCTCCAACGTGACCCCACAACTCGCCACATCTTCCCATCTCCTCCCCTATCTGTTTTCCGCAAAGACCGTTCCCTCCGTAAGTCTCTGGTCAATTCGTCCCTCAAATCCGAACCACCCCCTCTCCATGCACGTTCCATTGCAACCGCAAGAAATGCTAAACTTGTCGCTATACCTCGCCCCTTGACTCCATTCAAGGACCCAAGCAGTCGATCCAGGTGCGACTGCGATTCTACTGCACCTCCTCCAACCTCATCTATTGCATCCGCTGTCAGCTGATCTACTTCGGTGAGACCAAGTGCAGTCTTGGAGATCGTTTCGCCGAACACCTCCAGTCGGTTCGCAATGACCAACCTGATCTCCCGGTGGCTCAGCACTTCAACTTCCCCTCCCATTCGGAATCCGGCCATATTTCGCTTGGGCAGTTTGTACCCCAGAGGTATGAACATTGACCTCTAATTTCAGGTAGACCTCACTGTCGCCTCCTCTTCTCAGCTCCCCCTCAGCACTCTGGATCCTCTTCCTTTCTTGTTCCCCGCCAGACATCGCCTCGGCCTCAGACCACTCACCTGCCTTCCTCCCGTCCCAACCACCATAATTGCCGTGTGTTCACCATCCCCTGACCTTCCCCCTCGGCCCTGGCGTTGTGGCGGCGGCAGCAGCAGCAGCGGAGACCTGACTCGGCCCTGGAGCGGTGGCGGCGGCAGCAGCAGCGGAGACCCGACTCGGCCCTGGCGTTGTGGCGGCGGCAGCAGCAGCGGAGACCCGGCTCGGCCCTGGAGCGGTGGCGGCGGCAGCAGCAGCGGAGACCCGACTCGGCCCTGGCGTTGTGGCGGCGGCAGCAGCAGCGGAGACCCGACTCGGCACTGGCGTTGTGGCGGCGGCAGCAGCAGCGGCGGCGGAGACCCGACTCGGCCTCGGAGCTGTGGCGGAGGCAGCGACCACCCGCGGAGTTTGAACCGTCGCCTCGGCGCAGAGGGAGAACAAAGGGGGAAGAGACAGAGACTTTAAGATTTTGCCTTCCACCACAGTGAGGAGGTGTTTGGTGAACTCACTGTGGTGGATGTTAAATTTGTGTTGATGTGTGTTTTTGCCATTTTTTAAATTATATGTATGACTGCAGGGAAACAAAATTTCGTTCAGACCGAAAGGTCTGAATGACAATAAAACGAATCTAATCTAATCTAATATACCGAATGGTCTGCCCTCAGCAGAGGCCTCACCTTTGTCCCCCTCCGTCCCCACTTTAATGAGTTCCCCGCCCGCTACGACGTGGATCTCTTCCGTCGACTCCGCCTCAAAGCGTTCTTCCATGGGAAGGAGTCTTCGCAACCACCCCCACCCCCAGCCCGTCCCCCCCCCCACCCCCCATTGATGATCCCCTTTCACGTCTCCAACGGACCCCCTCCCCTTGGACCCCCTTATGGCAATCTTCCGGCTTTAGACGTTTTTATTTTAAACTTCGAGAGGGACATCAACCGCCTCAACTTCTTCACTCCCCTATCACACTCCAACCTCTCCCTCTCCCGAACGTACAGCCATCGGCTCACTCTGCAACAACCCAGACTGGGATATCAAACCCGCCGACAAGGGAGGTGCCGTGGTAGTCTGGCACGCTGATCTCTACAAAGCTTAGGCCACACGCGGACTCTCGAACACCTCCTCCTACTTATCCTTGGAACATGACCCCACAGGCCAGCACCAGGCCACTAATTCTAGCACCATCACTGACTTCATCAACTCCGGCTCACTGCCTCCACAAGCCACCAACCTCATCGTTTCCCAGCCCCGCACGGCCCGATTTTACCTTTTCCCCAAAATCCGCAAAACTGACTGTCCTGCCAGACCCATTGTCTCAGCCTGTTCGTGCGCGATCGATCATATTTCCACATACCTTGACTCCATCCTATCACCCCTGGTTAAATCCCTACCTACCTAAGTTCAAGACACCTCACACGCTCTCCATCGTCTCCAGGAATTCTGTTCTCTAGGCCCCCATCCCCTCATCTTCACCATGGAAGTCCAGTCACTCTACACCTCCACCCTCCACTAGGAGAGTCTTAAAGCCCTCCGGTTCTTCCTCGACCGGAGCACCAACCAATTCCCGTCTACAGATACTCTCCTCCGCCTAGCGGAGATGGTCCTTACCCTTAATAACTTTTCGTTTGACTCCTCTCATTTCCTCCAAATACAAGGCTTAGCTATGGGCACGTGCCTGGGCCCTAGCTATGCCTGCCTCTTTGTAGAGAAAGTCGAACAATCCTTGTTCGAGACGTACCAGGGACCGATCTCCGATCTCTACCTGCGCTACATCGGGGACTGCATTGGTGCTACCTCATGCGCCCACACACATCTCACTGTCTTCATCCATTGCACCACTAACTTCCATCCCGCACTCAAATACACCTGGGCCATTTCCGGCACTTCCCTACGATGTCTATACATCACTATCTCCATCGCAGTTGATAGACTTCTGACCGACATCCACTATAAACCCACTGACTCCCATCGCTATCTTCACTACACATCTTCCCATCTTGCTTCCTGTAAGGACTCCATCCCCTACTCCCAATTCCTCCGTCTACGTCGCATCGGGTCCCAGGATGGGGTGTTCCACACCAGGGCATCGGAGATGTCCTCATTCTTCAGGGAACGGGGGATCTCCTCTCATACCATTGATGAGGCTCTCACCAGGGTGGCTGCGATACCCCGTGACACTGCTCTCTCTCCCCATCCCCCCACTCGTAACAAGGAAAGAGTCCCCCTAGTCCTCACCTGTCACCCTACCGGCCGTCACGTACAACAAATAATCCTCCCTCACTTCCACTACTACTGTTAGGTGGCCTGTACACCACTTTCCAAATGTGCTGCTATCCCATCTTTAATATCTGACTCTAGCAGTTTCCCCACTACCGATGTTAGACTAACTGGTCTGCAATTCCCCGTTTTCTCTCTCCCTCCCCTTTTAAAAAGCGGGGTTACATTAGCTACCTTCCAATCCTCAGCAACTACTCCAGATTCTAAAGCGTTTTGAAAAATTATCACTAATTCAACCACTATGTCTGGGGCTACTTCCTTAGGTACTCTGGGATGCAGCCTATCTGGCCCTGGGGTATTATCGGCCCTTAATCCATTCAATTTACATAACACCACTTCCCGGCTAACCTGGATTTCACTCAGATCCTCCATCTCATTTGATCCCCGGTCCCCTGCTATTTCCGGCAGATTGTTTATGTCTTCCTTAGTGAAGACAGAACTAAAGTAGTTATTCAAGTGGTCTGCCATGTCCTTGTTCCCCATGATCAATTCACCTATTTCTGACTACAAGGGACCTACATTTGTTTTAACTAATCTTTTTCACTTCACATATCTATAAAAACTTTTGCTTTCAGTTTTTATGTTCCCTGCCAGTTTTGTTTCATAATCTATTTTCCCTTTACTAAGTAAGCCATTTGTCCACCTCTGTTGATCTCTAAACTTCTCCCAGTCATCTGGTAGGCTGCTTTTTCTGGCTAAATTGTATGCTTCATCTTTTGTTTTGATACTGTCCCTGATTTCCCTTGTTATCCACGGATGCACCACCTTCCCTGATTTATTATTTTGCCAAACTGGGATGAACAATCGTTGTAGTTCATCCATGCAGTCTTTAAATGCCTTCCATTGCATATCCACCGTCAACCCTTTAAGAATCATATGCCAGTCTACCTTGGCCAATTCACGTCTCATACCCTCAAAGTCACCTTTCTTTAAGTTCAGAACCATTGTTTCTGAATTACTTTTGTCACTCTCCATCCTAATGAAAAACTGAACCATATTATTGTCACTCTTGCCTAAGGGGCCACGCACAACAAGGCTGCTAACTAACCCTTCCTTATTACTAAATACCCAGTCTAGAATAGACTTCTCTCTTGTTGGTTCCTCCACATGTTAGTTTAGAAAACTATTCCGCATACATTCCAATAAATCATCTTCCTCAGCGCCCCTGCCAATTAGATTCACCCAAGCTACATGTAGATTGAAGTCACCCATTATAGCTGTTTTACCTTTGTTGCACGCATTTATAATTTCCTGTTTGATGCCATCACCAACTCCACTACTACTGTTAGGTGGCCTGTATACAACTCCCAACTTCGCAGCTCTACCCATATGGATTCCACATTCTCCAAGCTAATGTCCTTCCTTTCTTTTGCGTTACACTCCTCTCTAATCCAGCAACGCTACCCCACATCATTTTCCTTTCTGTCTATCCCTCCTGAATACTGTATATACCTGGATGTTCAGCTCCCAGCCTTGGTCACCCTGGAGCCATGTCTCCGAGATACCAACTATTCATAGTCATTAATGGCTATCTGCACATTGAACGAATGCTCCTTGCATTGAGACACAAAGCCTTCAGGCTTGTTTTTAAAACACTCTTACCCCTTATACAATTATGTAGAAAAGTGGCCCTTTTTGATTTTTGCCCTGGATTTGTCTGCCTGACACTTTTACTTTTCACCTTGCTACCTATCTATTGCTTCTACCCTCATTTTACACCCCTCTGTCTCTCTGCTCACACATTTAAGCAACCCGTTCGCTTTAATTGCCGTAGACATAGAAAAATAGAAACATAGAAACATAGAAATTAGGTGCAGGAGTAGGCCATTCGGCCCTTCGAGCCTGCACCGCCATTCAATATGATCATGGCTGATCATCCAACTCAGTATCCCGTACCTGCCTTCTCTCCATACCCTCTGATCCCCTTAACCACAAGGGCCACATCTAACTCCCTCTTAAATATAGCCAATGAACTGGCCTCGACTACCCTCTGTGGCAGGGAGTTCCAGAGATTCACCACTCTCTGTGACAATGCCATTTGACACCCCACCCCCCTTATTCAGTTTAAAACCACCCGTATAGCAGTGGACAACCTGCCTGCCAGAATGCTGGTTCCCCACCTGCTAAGATGCAATCCGTCACTTTTGTACAGTTCCCCCTTACTCCAGAGCAGATCCCAGTGATCTAAGAATCTTAACCCCTGCCCCGTGCACCAGTTCCTGAGCCACACATTCAGGTCCCGTATCTCCCTCTTCCTGCTCTCGCCAGCACGAGGAACTGGAAGCAAACCGGAGATAACAACCCTGGAGGTCCTGCTTTTCAGCATTTTTCCGAGCTCTCTAGTTACGCTGCAGAATATTCATCCCCTTCTTTCTGACATCGTTTGTGCCGACATGCACTACCACTTCCGGCTGTTCACCTTCGCCCTTGAGGATTTTTGCACTCTGTCCGTGATATCCTGGATCCTGGCACAAGGAAGGCAGCACACCGTCCTCGAATCCCGTCTGTTGCCGCAGAAACCTCTGTCCGTACCTCTCACAATGGAGTTTCCGAATACAATGGCGTTGCCTGACGTTGGCCTCTTTGGTTTTGGCTCAACACCCCTTTTGCTTCGCAAGCCAGTCCGCCGCTCAGTGTAATAACGTCTTCAGTCCCGACAGCTTCTCAGTGGGTGAACCTGTTCACAAGAGAAACAATACCCGGGGACGTTTGCATTCCATCCTTCCCTCCATTTCTCACCGTCACCCACCTTCTCTCTTCCAGTACCTTAGGTGTAACAAGAAGGGCTGAATCGCCCTGTTGGCGAGGTTTTTCATCGTCCGGCTCGGCTGAAAATCAAACCGCTGCATCCCGATGTTGAAGACCCCGCCGGCCGATTTTAAGCTACACCGGGCGATGAAAGGCCGCGCTAATGGGCCGATTCAAGCCCCACGATTCGTGGTGGCCGAAGTTGGAGTTCGGAATCGGTCACGAACCAGGTCAGCTCCCCATGTTACCGTCCACAGGGTGCACGGTTCAAGCCTCGGAAGCCTGGACTGTGTGTGTGTGCGCGCATGCGCGTGGACGCAAAAGTGTCCCCCCATGTTTTGATAGCGATATCCGCCCCTGCCGGGGTTTAGTGAACGTTTTGACTAAGATAACCACCCCATCCATGCAACCAACAATGGCTCATTGCCTCATCGTACCTGCTTTTTGCATACCTTTCATTAATTTGATGCACATTACTAAAAGATATGCAAAACGCAAGGCCGATCACGGAAATGTGGAACCCCCAATGGTCCATTGATAGTTGTACGATTGGGTTGGAGATTTTAGGTAAAACCTTTGCAAAACGCGTAATTTTTACAATGCAACATTTGGTGCGGCGCATGCCTAACTAGGTTTTTAAAAATGATTACCTGACATCTTTTGAGGTGCGCCTTTTTAATATGGACATCTAACTCCAGGAAGTCATTCCACAAAATGTAATTGGTACCGCAACGTCTGGTTATTCACCCTCCACTTTCAGAATACGTGCGGTACGGTGGCGTAACGGTAGAGCTGCTGCCTTGCAGCGCCAGAGGGTTCTATCCTGACTATGTGTAATGTATGTATGGAGTTTGTATGTTTGTATCTGAACTGTTATTTGTCAATATATTTTACCGATATTCTATGGTTCAATGGGTCGATTATGTCTTTATAGTCACTTGTGCCAGGTACAGTGAAAGGCATTTTCCCCCACAGAGTTCAGCATAACTACCCTCGTTGACAAGCACAATCTGCCCGAGCAGTAGAGAATGTACCAAACAGGCCACTGAGTCCTTATGCAAGATGCGCGATTTTGGCGTCATGTTGCATTTTACAGTCCCAGCTGCAGCTGATCACGATGGGCCGTTGCAACCGTTGCCATTTCGGTTGACCCGCGCTCCAATGTCCAACGCCATGCTATCTTTCCTGCAGTGACCATCCTTCGAGTTGTCTACCTGACGTGACACTGTGGACGGTTATGAACTATTTTGTCTCCTCTTTAATTATTGTAATAGCGTCCCGATGCGCGCCAGCCGGATTCAGGAGTATTTACCACATAGTCCTACTCCAGAGTGTGCAGAGGCTGACCACGTGGTAGAAAATTGAGCCTGAGAGTCACACACAATCTTCGGCCCAACTCGTTCACTGCCAATAAGATGCCCCATCTATGCAAGTCCCGATAAATCCAAATGTGGCGTATGTGCGTCTATCCCTTTTCTATCCGTGTACGCGACCGAGCGCCTTTTGAATTGCGTTGTATCACCTGCATCGACTACTTCCTCGTTCAGCTGAGGAGGAATGGGTGGGAAGATGGGATTACCGTACAAATTTCATGGGACGAATCTACTTCATAACAATAGATGAAATATGAAGTTAAATCACTGGCTGTAGAGAGGTTCAGTATTTAATTTAGTTTAGATTTGTTTAGTTTAGTTTCCTTTGAATGGCTTTAGTTCAGTTGAGATATACAGCGCTGAAACAGGCCCTTCGGCCCATCGATTCCGCACCGACCGGCATTCCTCGCACATTAACATGATCCTACACACTCTAGGGACAATTGACATTTATACCAAGCGATTTAACTTACAAACCTGTACGTCTTTGGAGTGTGGAAGGAAACCAAAGAACTCGGAGAAAACCCACGCGGTCACGTGGAGAATGCCCAAACTCCGTACAGATAAACACGCGCAGCCGGGATCGAACCCGGGACTCTGGCGCTGGAAAGCAGCAACTCTACCGCCCCGCCACGGTGCAGAAGGTGCTTCGGATGTTTACATGTTCGACAGTACGAGTGCATGAAGCACAGGAATACGTGATCAGATTTCACACGGAGAGCGATTACCTCTATTGATGGACAGTGAACAACTCAGATGAGTTCACACATTACACACGGGCAGTGCCTTCACATAATGAGTGACACATCCATCATCTCGTCGCGGGACTTGCGACGTGAAATAATGCTGACCCAGAGACTTGGATCTACAGATGCTCGAATCTTGAGAAATAAACCGTGCTGCGGGAAATCAGCAGGCTCAGTTCAGTTCCAGTTTAGATCCGTTTAGTTTATTGTCACGTTTACCGATGTACAGTGGGAGCGTTTCTTTGCGTGCTGTCCAGTTACCAGAAAGGCAATACAGTTTTACAATCTATCAGTTTACAGCGTATAGATACATGATAAAATCACAAAGTGTCTGTGGAGAGAAATGCGCAGACAGCGTTTTAGTTCAGCGTACTTCTTCAGTCATAAGGTCAAAAGAAACAGAAGTAGAACGCCATTCGGTTCATCAAGCGTACTGCGCCATGGCTAATCTAGCTCTCTCTCCTAACCCCATTATCCCGCCTTTCCCCTTAACCTCTGACTCATGCTAATAAAGAATCTATCTATCTCTACTTTGAAAATATCCACTGACCTGGCCTCCACAGCCTCCAACCTTCAGAGAACGGCCGAGTCTAGCAAGTGATGTAGGATTGATTTCTTCTTTCCCCAACTTAGCGCGCTCGCCTTCCATCCCCTCGGCCCACGGTCCCTTTTATCAGCCCTCTTTACCCTCCGTAGTCGAATTATTTCCCACCACAGATACTGCCTGACCCGCTACGTTGCTCCACCATTTTAGTATCTGCACAGTATTCCAGCAATTGCAGTTTCTGTGCCCCCCCCCCCCGCCCCCCACACCCCAACTCCCCCTGACCGCTTCCACCCAAAGGTTAAAGACGCAATGACAATGAAATGATGTCACATGAACAAAGAAGGGGAATCAAATATAAAACATCCACCCTCCAGCTTTGCGTACCATTCCTCCTTTGCTTTAGTCGCAGAGTCATAGAGTCTAAGAGCGATACAGTGTAGAAACAGGCCCTTCGGCCCAACTTTCCCACTGGCCCACGTGTCCCAGCTACACTAATTCCACCTGCCAGCGTTTGGTCCATATCACTTCAAACCAGTCCTATCCATGTACCTGTCTAACTATTTCATAAATGTCGGAATAGTCCCTGCCTTAACTACCTCATCTAGGAGATTGTTCCCCCAACGCCCTTTGTGTGAAAATGTTACCCATCAGGTTCCTATTAAATATTTTATTTTCCCCATCACCTTGAACCTATGTCGTCTGTTCCCCGGTTCACCTGCTCTCGGCAAGCGAGTGTGCATCCACCCGATCTATTCCTCTCATGATTTTCGAAATCTATATAAGATCACCCCTCAGCCTGCTGAGACCCACCTTGCTCAACCTTTGCATATACATCAGACCCTCTAGTTCTGGTAACATCCTCGTAATACATCTCTGTACCATTTCCAGCTTATCGATATGTTTCCTACAACATGGTTCCCAGCATTGAACACAATACTCTCAATGCGGCCTCACCAATATCTTATACAACTGCAACATGACCTCCCAACTTCTATACTCAATACTCGGACAGATGCAGGCCAATGTGCCAACAACCTTTTTGACCACCTTATCCACCTGGGAATCCAACTTTAAGGAACCATGCAGCAACACTCCTCGATCCCTCTGATTTACAACGCTCCACAGAGCCCTACCATTCACCGTGTAGGTCCTGCCCATGTTAGATTTCCCAAAGTGCAACACCTAGCATTTCGCGGTATTCAATTCCATCAAACATTCCCCAGCCAACCTGGCCAATCGATCAAGATCCTGCTGCAAATTCTCAAAATATCTGCAAAACCATCCACTTTTGTATAATCTGCAAACTTGCCATGTATGTTCTCATAAAAATCATTGGTTTGTTTACGTGACAACGTGTCACCTCCTCCGCACCTCTAGTATTTATCCCTTTCTCCAACCACCTGCCAACCACAAGCAGCGCCTGTATCCACCGATCACTTCCAGCTGGTTTCCTCAAACGAGTTGTGTTCAGGATTCTAGCCGGGTTAGATAGCAGCGGCGCTGTATCAACGAAAAATAGAAACATAGAAAATAGGTGCAGAAGTAGGCCATTCGGTACTTCGAGTCTGCACCGCCATTCAATATCATCATGGCTGATCATCTAACTCAGTATCCCATACCTGCCTTCTTTCCATACTTCCAGATCCCTTTAGCCACAAGTGCCGCATCTAACTCCCTCTTACATATCCAAATGAACTGGCCTCAACTACTTTCTGTGGCAGAGAATTCCACAGATTCACCACTCCCTGTTGAAAAAAAATTCTCATCTCGATAAAAGACTTCCCCGTTAACCTTAAACTGTGACCCTTTGTTCTGGAATTCCCAAACACCGGGAAAAATCTTCCTGCATCTAGCCTGTCCAACCCCTTAAGAATTGTGCACGTTTTTTTATAAGATCTCCCTCAATCTTCTAAATTCTAGCGAGTACAAGCCGAGTCTATCCAGTCTTTCTACATGTGAAAGTCCTGCCATCCCAGGAATCAGTCTGGTGAACCTTCTCTGTACTCCCTCTATGGCAAGAATGTCTTTGCTCAGATTAGAAGACCAAAACTGTACGCAATAATCCAGGTGTGGTCTCACCAAGGCCCTGTACAATTGCAGAATAACCTCCCTGCTCCTAAACTCAAATCCTTTTGCTATGAATGCTAACATACCATTCGCTTTCTTCACTGCCTGCTGCACCTGCATGCCAACTTCCAATTACTGGTGTACCATGACACCCAGGTCTCGTTGCTTCTCCCCTGTTCCCAATCGGCCACCATTCAGATAATAGTCTACTTTCTTGTCCTTGCCACCAAAGTGGATAACCTCACATGTATCCACATAATACTGCATCTGCCATGCATTTCCCCACTCACCCAACCTATCCAAGTCACCTTGCAGCCTCCTAGCATCCTCCTCACAGCTAATACTGCCCCCAGCTTCAGGCCTATTCTGTTGCCAATCGCGGAAATAACTGCAGAACAACTGAAACTAACGTATTTTTGAAAAATACAATAGTTCTGAAACAAACCGTGAAAACAAAAATAACGCTTCAGACAGAAATGCTACGTTTCAACGGACGCTGCATGAAATGCTGTGTGTTCCTTGTTTTGTTTTAGATTTTAAGCATCAGCAGGATTAATATTTTCAAGCAATGGACGTCTCGGGAGAAAATATCTGAATACATTTATCAACGATGTTTTAATGACAGTCGCCTCTGTCGGTTATTTTTAGAACTAATGCAGCACGCATTATGTTTATGTTCGGGTATCGACAAAATGCAATCCATTAGGATGGAGAGCGAGCAGAGAATATTAATGAGGATAAGGAAGTAAGTAGGTTTATTGACCAAGTATTCACATACAAGGAATCTGCCTTGATGCACTGCCCACAAGTAGCAACATGCCATATAGTGACAGTTACGAAAGAATCAGAAAACAATAAACATTAATAATAATAAAACATACATGATAAAACACCATTGATCAAGCATGTGAACCAACAAAATTCCGGATCAAAGGGAGGCTACAGATTTTGGCTGTTGAGTGTAGTTGCTTGCAGTGCAGCTGCTTCTGGCGCCGACGATGGCGGCCACGGTGTACTGCTCCTTGCTGTTTATGAAGATGTTGCCAGGATTTGAGGCATGGGCGGGAGGGAGAGGTTGGGCAAGCTTGGACTCTATTCCTTGGATCACAGGTGTCAGTGGGCACATTAGAGATGTATAAAATCGGAAAAGGAAAGGATTTAGTTTACTTTCGTTTAGAGATACAGCGCGGAAACAGACGGGTCGGCCAACCGAGTCCGCACCGACCAGTGGTCCCCGCAAATTAACACTATCATACACACAATAGCGACAATTTACATTTATACCAAGCCAGAAAATCTGCACATCTTTACGTCTTTGTGGTGTGGGAGAAAACCGGTGACCCAGGAGAAAACCCTCGCAGGTTGCGGGGAAAGACAGCATGCATAGTCAGGACCCGGGACTCTGGCGCTGAGATAAATAACTACAGGGTAGGTTTAAGGCGAGAGGGGGCATATTTAATTGTAACCTGAGAGGAGACATTCTCACACAATTTGTGGGTATGTAGAACGAGCTGCCAGAGGAAGCTGGGGTAGGTAAACTAATATTTAAAAGGTACTTGGTTAAGTCGGAAAGGCTTGGAAAGATATGGGACGAGCGCGAGCAAATGGGAACACAAGGAGCGCATGGAGATGCAGCGGTAGAGTTCTTGCTTCACAGCGCTATGGACCCAGATTCCATCCTGATCTCTGGTGCTGCCTGTACGGAGTTTGTACTTTCTTCCCGTGGCCGCGTGAGATTTCTCCGGTTGCTCCGCTTTCCCCCCTCGCTTGGGAGACGTACAGGTTCGACGGTAAATTGGCTTCGGTAGAAAATAGTAAAATCATTTGTCCCTAGCGTTCAGGATGGTGTTAGCGTACTGGTTCGTCGCTGGTCGACGCGGACTCGATGGGCCGATGAGCCCGGTTCCGTGCTATGTGTCTACAGTTTAAAGTCCAAACGAACTTCAGATGCTGGTTTATATACCAAAACGACAGTAAGTGGATTAGTAACTCAGCGGGTCAGGCAGAAACTCCGGGGAACATTGGACAGGCAACATTTCGGGTTGCGTCGAATTGGGAACATAGGTGGACATGGACACGTCTGAATTATACACGTGAGCAAAGGTTGTAATCAGTTCCGCAAAACACCCGGCTCCGATCAGTTGTTGTGTTTGTTGATCAGTTGAATAACCTTCGTGACGGGATATTTCGCCGCGTGCTTTAGCTCCTCTCGAAACTTGGACTGAGTCACCCCATAAATAAAAGTATTAGTACAGCAACTTAAGTTCCGCAGCATATAGGCAACATGTTTAAATATATATGCAGCATTGTTGTAATCATTGGGAGCTTTGCTGGCAATGTGACGATAAAAGAAATTGATAACAACCGGCGTCCATAGGACTATGAAGCAGCCGGAAATGGTAAAGAGTAAAACCACCGACTTCCGTCTGCTCTCCACTTCCGGGTCCGGGCGATTCTCTCCTGTGGCCTTACCTCTCAGCGCCTGTCGAACTCGACTGGCCACCAGAATGTCTCTGACTGTCAGAATGTTGAAGAGTAGAACCAAATAGAACGGGACCATCGGCGTCAACATCTTATCAAACCAGTCAAAACCCACCCATCCGGGATCAGTGAAATAACTCGCCTTATAACTGCAGCCCCACGGCACGCTGTTGATTATTTTGTCAGGTTCACGAGAGAAGTAGAAGGGAACGTTCTTTAAACAGAGCGGGACACATGTCGTGGCGAGAACCACTGCCGCGGTTCTCTCGGTACAATATTTTATTTTCAGTTTCTGACAACAAATGAGGACGAATCGATCAAACGTGAAAACGACAGTGAACCATACAGAACAGTCAAAAGACGCGTGTCTCAGGACGAGAGCGGCGCTGCACACACGGGTTAAGTCCAGGAAAGATGTTGGAAAATAATAATAGTTCAGCCGCCATAGCATAACCTCGAAGATAATGACAAGTAGATCGGACACTGCCATGGACAAAAGGTAGCGAGTGGTGCAGATGGAGAGGCCGCATTTCCCCCGGGACAGGATCACAATCGCCACTACATTAACTGCAAAAAATGAAAAGTGAGAGCGTGATTGCAGATGACTCTTTCGGCAACGACAGTGACGCAAACCTCGCCGGAGTTTAAGGGCCTGTCCCACCAGCATGCGACTGCATGCGGCAAGCGCGACCTAACGTGGTCGCTTGAGCCGTACGACCTCGCTAGGCGGGTTCCACTTCGATCCCCGGAGCCGCATGGTGCGGGGCTGGTCCCGACATGGCGCAGGGCTCCGAAAAACTGACACTGTCCAAAAATTCCACGCGGCAACGGCCTGTCGGCCCGCAGCCGCATTGAGGCCGTACACAGCGCCTCGATGGGCGTACGCACCGTCTCGACCACGGACGCACCGTCTCGGTGCCGTACGCAGAATCATGATGCCGTACGCAGCGTCTTGACGGCGTACGCCAAGCGCGTGGCGTTGCGCGATGACGTCACAGCCCGGCGTGCCGTTGCGTGATGACGTAACCGCCCGACGCCGTGCGACGTCCAAAATTCAGTCGTCCCGCCTCCTGCCCAGCTGATTGGTGAGTATGATGTCGGGAATCAGCCCCTCACAACTCCAGACGGCTCCGCAGTTGGAAGTGGGACCAGCCCCGCGAGGGCGTACGCCTCAAGCCACCACGTTTGGTCGCGCTAGACGCGTGCAATCGCATGCTGGTGGGACAGGCCCTTTACACAGAGGAGTCGAAATGTTGTGGTTATTGCAGAGAGTAAAACAAAATGAACACATTTCCAAACCAATCAGCACCCGCTCTCCGCTAAAGTGGGACAATCACTCACGTTTAGTTTAGTTTAATTCAGAGATGCAGAGGGGAACCAGGTCCTTCGCTTACCGTATCCGCGTCGACCAGTGATAACCCGCTAACACTATTCTGCACACACCGGTGACAATCTGTAATTATACCAAAACCAATTAACCTATAAAGCAGCACGTGTTTGGAGTGTGGCGTTAAGCCGTAGCACCCGGAGGAAATCAATGCGGACACAGGGAGAACGTACACACTCTGAGCAGACAGCACGCGTAGTCAGGATCGTAGTCTCTGGCGCTGAAAGGTAGTAATGCTACCGCTGCGCCACCGTGCCGCCCGTATTGAGAACATGGTTTCCGTTCCCCAGAGACAAGGAACTGATAGAAACTGTCATATAGCAAGGAAAAGAACACTTCGACCCAATGCTGAGTAAGATGCCTCGTCCAATCTAGAGACCACATCTAAAGTATTGTATACAGTTTTGGTCTCCGAATTTGAGGAAGAACATCCTTGTGATTGAGGCAGTGCAGCGTAGGTTCACGAGATTGACCCCTGGGAATGCGGGACTGTCATATGAGGAAAGATTGAAAAGACTAGGCTTGTATTCACTGGAGTTTTGAAGGATGAGGGGGTAGCTTATAGAAACATATACAATTATAAAAGGACTGGACAAGCTAGATGCAGGAAAAATGTTCCCAATGTTGGGCGAGTCCAGAACCAGGGGCCACAGTCCTAGAATAAAGGGGAGATCATTTAAGACTGAGGTGAGAAAACACTTTTTTACCCAGAGAGTTGTGAATTTATGGAATTTCCTGCCACAGTTGCAGTGGAGGCCTGGTCATTGGATGGGATTAAGAGAGAGTTAGATAGAGCTCAAGGGGCTAGTGGAGTCAAGGGATATGGGGAGAAGGCATGCACGGGTTATTGAGAGAGGATGATCAGCCATGATCACAATGAATGGCGGTGCTAGCTTGAAGGGCCGAATGCCCTCCCCCTGTACATATTTTCTCTGTTTCTATGTTTCTACGTTTCTAGTACAATTAACCTGCGCCACGCCCATATATCTCCAAACGTTTCGTCACGACGTGCTTGTCCATGTGTCTTTTAGATGTTATAATTGCACCTGACTCAAATGCATCCTCTGACAGCTAGTTCCATACACCTAGCTCTATCTACATTAAAACGTTGCCTGTCAGGTTGTTTTTAAACATTTGTTTTTTCTCCTTAAACCTTTGCTCCTTGGTTCCTGATTCCTCGTTCCTGGGAAAGATCTGCCTTCGCCCTATTTATTCCGCTTATGAATTTGTATATCGCTATATGATCAGCCCTCAAGCCCAGTTCCAAGGAATAAAGTTCCACCCCGACCAACCTCTCTCTCCAACTCAAGCTTCGTACGTCCTCTCCGCTTAATGGAATATTTCCTATACCACGGCTACTGAAGCTGAAAATAATACTCAGTGCGCGGTCTGAACACAATATTCCAAGTGGAATGTTGTGCAACTGTAATATAACGTTCCGACGGTTAGACACAAATCCCTCACTAATGGGACCAATGTGCAATAGTGAATCGTAAACATTGATAATCCTGCATCGAGTGAATACTATGGGATAAAGGGGATAAATACAAAATGCTGGAGTAACTCAGCGGAACAGGCAGCGCCTCTGGATAGAAGACATGGGTGTCGTTTCAGGTCGAGACCCTTGTTCATACTTCAGACCGTATTCTTCAGTCTGACTGAAAAAGGGTCTCCACCCGACACATCCGACCTATCCCGTCTATCCAGAGATGCAACTTTTCCGCTGAGGTACTCCAGCATTTTGTGTCTATGTTCGGTGTAACCCAGCATATGCTGTTCCTTCCTACATGGGATAAAGGCGGGCGATTAAATGATGCAACACGCCTTTTTATATGTTGGCCGTGAAATTACCAAAAGGTAGATGAATCTACAATAATTATCTAAGTATTTATAATTGCATATTAGTTTAGATTAGTGATACAGAATGGAAACGGTCCTTTGACCCACGCCTGCGGTCGATGGCCCGCCGATCTACCACACTAGGTCTATGTTACCCCACATTCATATCTACTCGCGATACAGTCGGGGTAATTTTACAGAGACAAAGAAACCTGAAAACTCGCGTGTCTCTGCGCTGTGGGAGGAACCATGAACAACCGGGTACAGTTGTATAAGGCTCTGGTGAGACCACATCTGGAGTATTGTGTACAGTTTTGGTCTCCTAATTTGAGGAATGACATCCTTGTGATTGAGGCAGTGCAGCATAGGTTCACGAGATTGACCCCTGGGAATGCGGGACTGTCATATGAGGAAAGATTGAAAATACTAGGCTTGTATTCGCTGGAGTTTAGTAAGATGAGGGGGGATCCTATAGAAACATATAAAATTATAAAAGGACTGGACAAGCTAGATGCAGGAAAGTGTTCCCAATGCTGGGCGAGTCCAGAACCAGGGGCCACAGTGCTAGAATAAAGGGGAGGTAATTTAAGACTGAGGTGAGAAAAAACTTTTCACCCAGAGAGTTTCACCCCGAATTTATGGAATTCCCTGCCACAGAGGGCAGTGCAGGCCAAATCACTGGATGGATTGAAGAGAGCGTTGGATAGAGCTCTAGGGGCTAGTGGAATCAAGGGATATGGGGATAAGGCAGGCACGGGTTATTGATAGGGGACGATCAGCCATGAACACAATGAATGGCGGTGCTGGCTCGAAGGGCCGAATGGCCTCCTCCTGCGCCTATTTTCTATGCTTCTATGGTTTCTATGAAACATACGCGGCTACAGGTAGAACATGCAAACTCTTCACTAGCGCTAACTGAAGTCAGGTTCAATCCCGGGTCACTGGCGCTGTGAGACCGCAGCTCTGCCAGCCTCCCCACTGTGCTGTCCATCCAGTCGTTGCTTTCAATACTTGCATCACAGTCGACAACAGAGCAGATTTACAGAAGGAAAGTGGGGTCACCTACCGGGAACACCTGTGACTGTGAGGATCAGGTAGAACATCTCCCTGACGACGCTAAACGTTTCCATCATTTCCATTGTGAAGCGACCTGCTTTCTCAGTCTTGCGGGCAATCGCTGCGAATGAAGGAAGCCCTGCCACGATATATACCACGGCAACTTTGACTTACAAGTTCCTGGTCTCTCGGGAACCTTGAGGTAGTCCTATTGTGAAATGTCGAGATGTTTACAAGTCACGAACAGAGATTGCGAAAACCCAATTAAGCACCGTATTAAATGAAAACAGATCGCGCTGTAAATAAGCCGGCAAATCATTCACTTAAAAATATCAGAGGTGTGTCGGGGTTAAACAACATATATGCCAAGTGCAAGATTAATTTAAATGCAGGTTTAGAGCCGGTGGGCCAAATTATCTGTTTTCCACCCTGTATTAGTCTGGGTGAAACAATTGTCGGAACATTATTTCGTCGCAGTTTAATTTCAAAACTATATAACTACTCAAACATGGATCACATCGAATTCATAGCTCAATTTCCAACGTTAGAAACATAGAACCATAGAAAATAGGTGTAGGAGTAGGCCATTCGGCCCTCCCAGCCTGCACCGCCATTCAATATGATCATGGCTGATCATCCAACTCAGTATCCTGAACCTGCCTTCTCTCCGTACCCCCTGATCCCTTTAGCCACCAGGGCCATACCCAAATCACTCTTAAATATAGCCAATGAATTGGCCTCAACTACCTTCTGTGGCAGAGAATTCCAGAGATTCAGTTCTGGCCACCATGTTACAGGTAATATGTTGTAAATATGTTCAACTAATCTGAGGAAAGACATTCTTGCCATAGAGGAAGTACAGAGAAGGTTCACCAGACTGATTCCTGGGATGTCAGGACTTTCATATGAAGAAAGACTGGATAGACTCGGCTTGTACTCGCTCAAATTTAGAAGATTGAGGGGGGGTCTTTTGGAAACTTACAAAATTCTTAAGGGGTTGGACTGGACAGATGCAGGAAGATTGTTCCCGATGTTGGGGACGTCCAGAACAAGGGATCACAGATTAAGGATACGGGGGAGGTCTTTTAGGACCGAGATGAGTAAAATATTTTTCACACAGAGAGTGGTGAATCTCCGGAATTCTCTGCCACAGAAGGTAGTTGAGGCCAGTTCATTGGCTAAATTTAAGAGGTAGTTTGATGTGGTCTTTTTGGCTAAAGGGATCAGGGGGTATGGAGATAATATAGATACGGGATACTGAGTTGGATGATCAGTCATGATCATATTGAATGGCGGTGCAGGCTCAATGGGCCGAATGGCCTGCTCACGCGCTGTATCTCTAACTAAACGCAGGGTTCAATCCTGTGATTTGAACGCGAGACTAGGCTTGTATTCACTGGAGTTTAGAAGGATGAGGGGGTCTTATAGAAACATATAACATTATATAAGGACTGGACAAGCTAGATGCAGGAAAAATGTTCCAAATGTTGGGCGAGTTCACAACCAGGGGCCACAGTATTAGAATAAAGGGGAGGTAATTTAAGACTGAGGTGAGAAAAAAACGTTTTCACCCAGAGAGTTGTTAATTTATGGAATTCCATGCCACAGTTGGCAGTGGAGGCTAAGTCACTGGGTGGATTTAAGAGAGAGTTAGATAGAGCTCTTGGGGCTAGTGGGGTCAAGGGATATGGGGAGAAGGCAGGCACGGGTCATTGATAGGGGACGATCAGCCGTGATCACAGTGAATGGCGGTGCTGGCTCGAAGGGCCGAATGGCCTCCTCCTGCACCTATTTTCTATGTTTCTACGTTTCTATGTTCAAATGCATGCAACCATGGGTGGCTGTATGGACTTGTTGGCTTTGTTTTATTTAGGTAAGTTTAGTTTAGTTTAGTTTAGTTTAGTTTAGTTTAGTTTAGTTTAGTTTAGTTTAGTTTAGTTTAGTTTAGTTTAATTTAGTTTAGTTTAATTTACTTTAGTTTAGTTTAAAAATACAGTCGCGAGTTATGTCAATAGGCCAACGTTGATGTGAACATTTTGTTCAGCTTACTGAAACTGTAATGGAATTCGCAAACACAACTGTATCAATTATTGCAGCTACAATTGCATAAAGGGTGTGCAAGCACACATCACGATTCGACCCGAAGTGGCTCCTGAACTTGCTAGATCCAACGAATTCTCTAAGATAGATCTGTCACATGCAAATGCTCAGCTAAATGTTAATCATGGTATCTAAACATCTCATAATGTTTTATTATTATCACGTCTCATCTCACAATACTCCAAACACACCATGAAGAAAGCATTGTTATTATTATCAGGGAAGTTATAATTGTGGAGGTATCAGTGTGAATGTAGAATTGTAGTGAAAGCGCTCTTTTTAGTTATGTTTTGGTGGTGGCGCGGATAGGGTAGGCTGCAAAATTTGCGTTGGTTCATGGTAAAACCTGTAACACCCGATACTGACTTCTGCCAGAGATTAGGTCGATAACTACTTGATTCAAGCACCTCAAATCTATAGGTAATTATAGACTGGAAATGGGGAGAATGCCTTAGCGAACAATGGAGTTTGCGTTTAGTTTGTAGTCACGTGAAAAGCTTCAGTTGGGTGCTAACTAGTTAGCGGAAAGACAATCTATGGTTACAATCAAGATATCCACGGTGCACTGGTAAATTGAATAATGTGAATAACGTTTATTGCAATATAAGCCCAGTAGATTTCGATCAAAGACAACCCGGGGCTCTCCAATGAGGTAGATAGTACTTCAACACTGCTCTCTAGTTGGTAGGATGATTCAGTTGCCTGCTAACAGCCGGGTGGAATCTATCTCTAACTCAGGACCTGCGGGTTTTCACACGTCAGTACCATATAAAGAGCAGTACATAATACACAACAAAACACGCTGATGGAGAAACTCAACGGGTCAGGCAACATCTGTGGTAGGAATGGACATACGAAGTTTCGGGACGGGTCCCCTTTTCCAGCTTGTACAGTCTGTAAGTGGACCCCGACTCCAAAGCCCGTCTGTGCATTCCCTCCACGACATTCGCCTGACCCGCCCAATTTCTCCAACAACCTTTTGTTCGTGATACTTACATTTGTAATATCTCGTGTCTTTTCGTAGGGGGCGCCGTTGATTATGGCTGCCCTGCCAGCAGCTGTTAGTCCTTTCACCCTTTTAAAAATATTTTAGTGAATTTTATGGAGGTCTTCCAGTCTTTTATGTGGTGGGTGGGGGAGGGGATGGGGAAAACTTTATTTTCTAGTGCCTACCTGGTCGGAGAGGCAGCTTCCCCCCGAGCTGCTTCTTCGCCCCACTCCTCGCGGCCTACCGTCGGACTGGAACCGGACTGTCGGGACCGGCCGGGACTGCAGCTTCGGCGGCGGCGAGGCGCAGGGATGCCATCATGGAGCGGGCGAGACTTTACCGGGTCGCTGTGAGGTGGGCTCCGGAGTGCTGTGGCCGCCGACTTCAACATCCAAGGAGCTGTGGCGGCGGGCGTCCGGCCGCGGGCGGCGCTGGATTTTAAACACAGCGGGGCCTAGGATCCGGGGTCGCCAGAGTCGGAACTCCAAACAGCGCGGCCTGAGGACTTCGGGTGCCGCGGTCTCCGGGGAGGAAGCGGCCATTACAGACATTTCCATGCCGCTGAGGAGTGTTCACCCGACGTCGGATTTCCAGCTTTCAGGCAAAGAGGGCCTGGAAACATCGGACTGGCAGCGGAGTCCACAATAGGCCCGACTATGGGTGAACAGGGAATGGGACAGGACTTTGCTGCCTTCCCCCACAGTGGGAACAATTGTGGGGGGATGTTTTGATGTTTATTGTTAAATTCTTTAATGTTATGTTTGTGTGCTGCATTGGCAAGTCAATTTTCACTACACCATTTGGTGTATGTGATAATAAATGTATTTTGTATCCTTTGTATCTTTTGAATAATATGGAACATCTGCTCACTGTTTAAATGAAACGTGAACCATTGAGGGGAGAGTTTAGGATGTTATGATGAATTAACGATCATATAATTTGCGATTTCATTGAATAGAAGAGCGGAAGTAGGGCTGAGATGTCCACATCTACCATTTGCTATGTTGGTGGCCCCAAACAATTAACACGAGTTTGTGTTGAAGCAGGAGATGATGAGTGATTGGGTAGCCAGAACGTAATAATAATAATAATACATTTTATTTAATGGGCGCCTTTCATACATCTCAAGGACACCTTACATAGTAATCGGAATAAAAACACATAATCGGAGTAAAACAAGTAATTAAAGACATCACAATGACACAAATTAAAAACAGAATTCAATCCAAAAACAGAAAATCAAAAACACAGTGTGAAGAGAGAGCAGCGGCAACCAAATCGTGCCAGCGTCCACTCTCTCTTCACGGCAGCCATCTTGGACACAGACCTACAGGACTACAGTTAGACAAAAAAAATCATCCCCCCACAGTGGATAGCACTGTGGAGGAAGGCACAATGTCCAGTCCCCACCCCATGTTCACCCCAAAGTCAGGCCTATTGGGGCCACCGCAATTGCCTGTACGGAGGCCCGATGTCCCTGGCCGTTCTCACCGGGTGGTCTTGCCCCGGCGTCGGGAGAGTCCTCTCGGCGGCTGGGCCACTTGGAACGGCCGCTTCTTGGTTGGAGCCCGCGGCTGCCGAAGCCGACAAGGCCGCGCCGGTTTGGAGCTCCCAGGCTCCCGATGATAAAGTCGGCGCCCGCTCTCCGCACTGCCGCCTTGCCGCCTCTACGCACGCCGTCTCTCCGCACGCCGCCTCTCCGCTCCGCAAACCCGCAGCCCGGAGATGTTGCTCACGGCGGTCCAGCTCCAGCGCGGCGACCCAGGCAAGGCATCGCCCGCTCCGCTCCGCTCCAGCGCTCCAATGCAGTGCCGCCACGCAGGCCGAGGTGCTGGGTGGTTCCCGCCAAGAAACGGCGCTCCAAGCCCGCTGGTAGGCCACGACGACGGGTCGACGGGCAGCCCGGAAAAAAGGCTGCCACACCGACCAGGTAGGGACCTATAAATAAAGTAACACCTAAAAGACCATATCCCCTACAAACAAAAAACAGGACTCACTAAAAACTAAAAAAAAAACGAATTTAAGACGGACGGCTGCTGCTAGCAGCCGTTCACCAAGATGGCTCCTCCTCCTCGTAGAAAATCGCGTAGCCAGAACGTAGAAAATCAGAGGAGATATGATCCAAACTGACAACATTCATAAAGTGTTTGACAAGCCGCATGCAGGGGTAGGGGGTGTATTCTAATTGACAATTATACGACCGGTCGCACAGTCCGAAATTAAGGGACAGGCCGTTTAAGACGTACGGGCTTCGCCAGACTGTTTTTTTTCCGAAATCAAATAGCTTTTCATATTTGATATGAATAAATCCGTGATCGTGACGAATGTTGTAACAGATTCGAGGTCAGAAACTTCCACTCATGCTTCCGTTCGTAGCTTTACCTTCCTCTGTGTAAGCTTTCGGGACCGATTGTCTCCCAATCTCCACCCCACTTGCACCCCGGTCACGTGGGGAACGCATGGTGTATTAGGTCACATGTACCTGGACAATGGCTGTGCTTTGCGTTGCATTTAGGCCAATGTTGCCATACACGAGTATATTAGGCAGTGCGTTAATCTTTAGTCAGAGGATGGTGAAAGTGTAGAGTTCTAAAAGCAGTGGAGACCAAGTCACTGGATAATGTTAGAGATAGATAGATTATTGATTAGTACAGGTGTCAAAGATTATAGGAAGAAAGTAGGCGAATGGGGTTAGGAGGGAGAAATAGATCAGCTATGATTAGATAGCGGAATTGTCTTGATGGGCCGAATGGTCTAATTCTACTCTTATCACATATGACCCAATGACCATATGAAAATGAGAGCATGAGCCGAGTGCAGAATACAGCGTTGCATCGACAGAGTAAGTGTAGGTTTTTAAAAGCATTATGGCGGCAACGTGGTAGATTGGAAGATCTGAGCATATCACAGATTCGTTCAACAGGCTTATAACAGCGGGGAAGAATGTGTTATTGAATCGGATGTTGCACGTGTCCAGGCCTTTGTGTCGTCTGTTCGATAATAGAGGGGAGAAGAGGGAACGACCGCAATGTGAGCGGTCCTTGATTATGTTGGTTATGCTGTCTTCTTTCCCGCAGTAGGAGTGAGTTGGGACATTAATCCGCTCGTTAGACTGGGATTTGTCCAGGGCCAAACAAAACACTATGTTTACAGGAAACAAGATCGTATATGCTCATCCAAGAAGAATATGTTTAGTTTAGAGACATAGGAAAGAGGTTCTTCTGCCCACCGACTCCGCGATCATCAATGATCGTTAGTACTAAGTGACCACAGTTGCGCGTGCTGCGCCCTAGGGGCAATTTCCAGAAGCCAATTAACCTACAAACCTGCGCGGCTTTGGAATGTGAGAGGAAACCGACGCAACCGGACCCGCGTTTTCACATGGAAAATATGCAAACGCCACACATACAGCACCCCGGCGGGGCAGTGGCGAATCCCAACTCCCATTAAGTATAGGAGAAACACAAACCTATTCTGAACCTTGGCGAATTGAAAAGGCAGGATACTCTGTGGTACTCTATGATACTCTGTACCCTGTTTCCGCGCTGTTTGTAAAAAGTTTAAAGTCGAAAGCTGACGAGGACAGGATCGAATAGCTTAGCTTCTGGCGCAGTATAGTTTATTTTCGTTCCGTTTAGCTTAGTTTAGTTTAGTTTAGTTTAATGTAGTTTAGTTTAGTTTATTCCCACGTGTACCGAGGTACAGTGAAAAGCTTTTTGTTGCGTGCAATCTAGTCACAAAACTCAGTTTGGAGAACGCCGGCATTCAGGATCGAATTCGCGTCTCAGGTATTGCAAGGCAGCAACTCTAACACAGCGCCACCTTATGGTTACACTTTGCCTTTATTTGATGCAGTTAATTTAGTGACGATTGTGAGCCTGTCCGGGGCAAAGTGTGGCCTCTCCACATGCACAACTCGATATCTAGCGGCGATCGCAACGGCGGACCTGCTGCTTATCACCACGGAGGTTATACTATGGCGCATCAGCGATTAATATTTCCCAGGAACCTTCCTGGACATAACGCCGGTTTGTAGTGTGCGGATCGTCCTGAGACGCACGGCCATAGACTGCTCTGTTTGGTTCACGGTCACCTTCACTTTCGATCGTTTTGTCGCAATTACTTGCGAGAAACTGAAAGCAAAATACTGCACTAGTAAATCCGCAGTGTTGGTGCTGGTAATAATCGGGTGTGTTTTTAGCTTGAAAAATATCCCCTTCTACTTTGCAATAATACCTCGAGTGACAATCAATTCTGTACCCTGGTGGTGCTATCCAAATCCGGCCAACTACACTGATCTTGGGTGGGTGGCATTCAATTGGGTTGATACGATTTTAACCCCATTGCTTCCTTTCGCTCTGATTATATTGTTCAACGCTCTGACGGTCCGTCACATTTTGGTGGCCAGTCGCGTTCGCAATCGTCTGAGGGGTCAAAACAACGGAGAGAGCCGTAGCGACCCGGAAATGAAAACCAGAAGGAAGTCCATGATTCTGGTCTTCACCATATCTGGCAGTTTCATCATATTGTGGCTGTTGTACGTTATAAGCTTCCTATATTATAACAGCAGAGGCACAGATTACAGTGATTGGGAATATGTGTTGTTCACACACGTAGGGGTTATGCTGCGGGATTTAAGTTCCTGTACAAACACTTTCATTTATGTGGTGACACAAGCGACGTTCAGGACACAAATCAAGATTTGATTTTAAATATCCGGCTCTCAGAATTATTCAATTAGTTAATAAACAGATCAACAGTGTAGATGATCACAGCCGGACCGAAGCATTAAATGGTCAGCTCCCTCGTTCCAGAAGCCATGTCATATAGTCATAGGGTCATACATTGCCAGTGTGGAAACAGGTCCTTCGGCCCATCTTGCCCACACCTGCCAACGTGTCCCAGCTAAACTAGTTCCACCTGCCTGCGCTTGGTCCATATCCCTCCAAACGTGTCCTATGAATGTACGTGTCTAACCGTTTCTTAAAAGGTGGGAGAGTCCCAGCCTCATCAACCTCCTCTGGTAGCTTGTTCCATACACCCACCACCCTAGATGTGAAAAGGCTACCCCTCAGATTCCTATTATTTTTTTCCACTTCACGTTGAACCCATGTCCTATGGTCCTCGATTCCCCTACTCTGGGCAAGAGATTCTGTGCATCTACTCGATCTATTCCTCACATGATTGTATACACCTCAATAAGATCACCCCTCATCATATTGCGCTCCAAGGAGCCAGCCTCCTCAACGTCTCCCTATATCGCAAACATAGAAACATAGAAATTAGGTGCAAGAGTAGGCCATTCGGCCCTTCGAGCCTGCACCGCCATTCAATATGATCATGGCTGATCATCCAACTCAGTATCATGTACCTGCCTTTTCTCCATACCCCCTGATCCCCTTAGCCACAAGGGTCACATCTAACTCCCTCATAAATATAGCCAATGAACTGGCCTCAACTACCTTCTGTGGCAGAGAATTCCAGAGTTTCACCACTGACATTTTTTTTCTCATCGGCCCTAAAAGACTTCCCCCTTATCCTTAAACTGTGACCCCTTGTTCTGGACTTCCCCAACATCTGGAACAATCTTCCTGCATCTAGCCTGTCCAACCCCTTAAGAATTTTGTAAGTTTCTATAAGATTCCCCCTCAATCTTCTAAATTCTGGCGAGTACAAGTCGAGTCCATCCAGTCTTTCTTCATATGAATGTCCTGCCATCCCAGGAATCAGTCTGGTGAACCTTCTCTGTACTCGCTCTATGGCAAGAATGTCTTTCCCCTAGGCCTGCCAACATACTCGTAAATCTTCTTTGAACCCTTTCAAGCTTGACAATATATCAAAGGTTCTGTCTTCCATGGTATGATTGAGTTTTTGGAAGGCAACATAGCTTAACATATGCATTGGATAACATAATTTGCACGGCACATGCTTCTTTATACACCTTCTTATCTACGCCCATCTCTAAAATTCAAAGTCTCATCTTGAACCACTTCCTGTTTGTGTTGTTGTCTGAATTTAGATAAAACCCCTACCACGTACGGCTGTAATTTTTGGCCAACTTACTCTGAGTCCCCCTCCAGCGATCAGGCCGCGAGGATTCTTCCCATCGATAAAGAAAATAAAGGACTTATTAGTGTTTAAAATATGTTGAGATTCACTCTCCTGACAATCATCGCCATGAAGGCCACGCCTTTTCCGGTGGGAGGCGGGGAACTATAACACCCGGATGTCTGGACGTGGGTCAGTGTGTCTGCAAGATGACGAGGGAGAGACCACGACTCTCTGTCTCAGCTGGGAAGCTACACAACACTTTGTGTCTACTAAACTGTGAGTGTGGTTTCTATGTGGTTTTATGTGGTTTTAAATGTGGTTTCAAATGTGATGTTGCTGTGGTTTTAAACGTGGAGACCGCGGCTAACGAAGACCACAGGCTGAGCTGGGCGGAGATTCACGCTGGCGGCCCTCGGCAAATGGATCCCAGGGCTCCGCGATGTTGAAATCAGCGCGGCCAGAGGCTGGGAGCTCTTCAAACCACAGCTCTGATGTTGAAGCAGCAGGCCCAACACTCCGGAGCTTCAAACGGCGATCCAGGTAAAGAAACGCCCGCTCCGTGGTGAATTCAATATGTATTTTGAAACCAACTGTTTATTGACAACATACAGGAGGATCTAAAAGTGTCACATTGCCACTGTCGGCTAGTCATGGTCCTCGAGTCGTGGGAGTGGGGGATTGGGAGGGGGGGGGGGGGGGGTTCACAGGTGAAATAGCCCAGGGCCGCTCTTCATTTAAATCCGGCCCTGCATGTGTGTGTATGTGTGTGTATGTGTGTGTGTGTATGTCTGTGCGTGTGTGTGTGTATGTGTGTGTGTGTCAGCGTCTGTGTGTGTGTCTGTGTGTGTGTCTGCGTGTGAGTCTGTGTGTGAGTGTGTCTGTGTGTGAGTCTGTGTATCTATGTGAGTGTGTCTGTGTGACTGTTAGTGTGTCTGTGTGAGTGTGTCTGTGTGAGTGTCTGCGTGAGTGTGAGTGTGTCTGTGTGAGTGTGTGTCTATGTGTGTGTCTGTGTGAGTGGGTCTGTGTGAGTGTGTCTGCGCGAGTGTGTCTGCGCGAGTGTGTATGTGAGACAGACAAGCAACCGTTTCCTTTGGCACTTGTGTAACGATATACTAAACAATGTAATAAACTAAACGACGTGATTAAGTGTCCCTATCCGAAACATCTATCCATGTTACTCCAGAGATGTTGCCTGACCCGTTGAGTTATCCAGTACGATGTGTGCATTGTGTAAACCAGCATCTGCAGTTCCTTGTCTCTACAGTGTTATATGAAGCCTTTAGTCCTTTGATTGTAACAATGCTAAAGTCCGTTATTTTGCTATCCCTGCAGGAAATATCACTTTGTTATTACGAGACAGAGCGCACTTTTCCCCACTGTAACAATTGTTTGTTTTTATAGCCCAGTTATCTATAATGGGAAATTTGTTAGGAGTGCGACTATCGGGTTATAGCAGGTAAACGTGTATGCCATTTGCTCTCATTCTTACTTACTTCAATCGCTGTAACTCGCACAACTCAAATCCAATACACTACATTCGTTGCAACTCTGAGCTTTCTCGCACTTTGCTCTTGATAATGCCATTAACTTTTTCATGAGCTGTTCCCTTCTTCATACATTTTCCTTTAGACAATATAGGTAACACGATATTTAAAACATTTTAAAACGTTAATTTTATGTAACCTCTAAATACCTCTATTGTGCATATATGTTAATTTAAATTATTCAAATGTCTGAAGGAGGGTCTCGACCCGAAACGTCTCCCATTCCTTCTCTGCAGAGATGCTGCCTGTACCGCGGAGTTACACCGGTATTTTTTTTGTCTGCCTTCGAAGTAACCGCCAGGGGTGTTGGTGGAAAAAGGTGCGAATGGATAGGCATGTGGAACAGACTTTTCGATAGGCATGTGGAAGCGCAAATAATGTAACTACCTGGATGATGTGAAGGTTGCTGTGATCAGTTCATCTTGGCATCGTGTCCACCACAGTCATTGTGGGCCGAAGGGTGTTTTTATGGCAAACCAGCCGGGAAAGTTTTCCAATGCTTTGGCAGTTTTACTTTTCTCTTTCCACTTGAACATGTTTCTATACACTGTTCAGAGAATATGTTAACGTAAGTAAGATCATCGCACAGTGGTGCATCGGTAGAGTTACTGCATTTATAGCGCCAGAGCACCAGAATCCTGGGTTGAATCCTGACCACGGATCTTGTCTGGACGGAGTTTGTACCTTCGCCCCGGACCTGCGTCGGGTTTCTCCGGGTGTTCCGGATTCCTCCCACACTCCAAAGACGTAGTTTATTTGGATTCGATTAAAAAAAGTCCATTGTCCACTGTGTATGTGGGATAGTGTAAGTCTGTGGATGTCGCTCGTCGACGCAGTCTCGGTGAGCCGAATGGCCGAATTCCACTCTCTATCTCCAACCTAGCCGAACCTATCCAAGCACCGTGCAGCCTCGCAACGCACTATCGCATCTCACACTACTCCCTAGCTTTGTGTCATCCGCAAGCTTTGATATGTTACATTTTCCAAACCACCAGCTTATACGAGTTAAAAGGATAAGCGCAGCAAAGACTGTGGTACGCCTCAAATAGAGTTGCAGAGCCATAAAGTCATCCAGTGTGGGAAAAGACCGTTCAGCCCAACTTGCCCACACCGACCAACATGTCCCATATACATGATCCCACATGCATGCGTTTGGCCTACGTCACTATGAACCTGTTCCATCCATGTACCAGTCTCAATGTTTCTTAATGGTTGCGACAGACCGTGCCTCCATATCCCCCTCAAGTCAGGTCGAGGGAATTTCCCCCGTCACGGGTATCATTTAGTCCCGTTCTACCTGCTCCATGGTCGGATAGTCGGCGACTAAACCGTCTCCACGCTTGGTTTGCCAGATGAGGAGGGGGCTATGGACCCACAGCAGGAACAAAAACAAGACCTGCAAAAGGGCGGATGGGCGAGTTGCGATCACTCTATCACCGCCTAGTGTGGCGGCGCGACTCACCCGATGCAGCGGCCCCTACAGCCTGTCTGTCTTTTTATTTTATTTTGTGTCTAGTTAAATGTAGTGTTTGTGTTTATTAATACTGGTTTTAAATGTGTATATGTGCGGAGCGGGGGGAGGGGTGGGGGGGGGGGGGGGGGGGGGAGGGGTAAACCGTTTAAAATCTCTTCCTGTCCGGGAGACCCGACTGTTTCCGTGTCGGGTCTCCGTTGTCGTTGGGGCCTAACGCCGTGGAGCGGCCTCCAGCCTGAACGACCCGGGGGCTCGGGAGGCTGCGGAGCAGCGGAACCGCGGAACTGCGGAACTGCGGACTGCGGACTACTCACCATCGTGGGGCTGGCCGGCCTCGGATCGTGGGGAGCGGCGGTGACTCGCTGCTGCGACTCGACTCCTGGGGCTCGGAGGCTCCAGCAACGCAGCCGCAGGTCCGGTGGACTGGGACATCGGGAGCTCGCGGGTCCGGGGGGAGAGACCGCTTCCGGGAGCTCCCGCAACGCGACTTCTTCAGCCCGTGTCGCGGGGTTGGAACGACCCGGAGCGGGGACGTACATCGCCCGGCACGGCTTCATGGCCGTGGGACATTACAGCGCCCGCCGGGGCTCCAACACTGTGAGTTTTAGACCGGGAGCGGGGCCGTAAATCGCCCGGCACGGCCTAAAATGGCCGTGGGACTTATCATCGCCCGCCGAGGGCTTAGACATCGGGAGAGACATGGAGAACAGGGGAGAGAAAAGACTTTGCCTTCCATCACAGTGGGTTCACTGTGATGGATGTTTGTGTGAATTAAATTGTGTGTATGTCTGTAGGAAATTGTCTTTGTTTGTATGGCTGTGGAAACGGAATTTCGTTGAGGCTCAAATGACAATAAATATTGTATTGTATTGTATTGTATTGTATTGTATTGTATTGTATTGTATTGTATTGTATTGTATTGTATTGTATTGTATTGTATTGTATTGTATTGTATTGT
Organism: Amblyraja radiata; assembly: GCF_010909765.2. Classification (NCBI taxonomy): domain Eukaryota; kingdom Metazoa; phylum Chordata; class Chondrichthyes; order Rajiformes; family Rajidae; genus Amblyraja; species Amblyraja radiata. The sequence goes on from NC_045990.1 coordinate 19,807,970, forward strand.
ATTGTATTGTATTGTATTGTATTGTATTCCTGCTTTATTGCGGAGATTCACGCTGGCGGCCCTCGGCAAAGGGATCCCAGGGCTCCACGATTTTTAAATCAGCGCGGCCCGAGGCTGGGAGCTCAGCAAACCACCGCTCTGATGTTTAAGCAGCAGGCCCAACACTCCCGAGCTTCAAACGGCGATCCAGGTAAGGAACCACCCGCTCCGCGGTGAATCCAATATGTATTTTAAAACCAACTGTTTAATGACAACATACAGTAGGATCAAAACGTGTCACATTGTCACTGTCGGGTAGTCATGGTCCTCTAGTCGTGGGGGTGGGGGATTGGGAGGATGGCTAACAAGTGAAATAGCCGAGGGCCGCTCTTCATCTAAATCCGGCCCTGCATGTGTGTGCGTGTGTGTGTATGTGTGTGTGTGTGTGTGTGTGTGTGTGTGTGTGTGTGTGTGTGTGTGTGTGTGTGTATGTGTGTGTGTGTGTGTGTGTGTGTGTGTGTGTGTGTGTGTGTGTGTGTGTGTGTGTGTGTGTGTGTGTGTGTGTGTGTGTGTGTATGTGGGTGTGTGTATGTGCGTGTGTGTGTGTGTGCATCTGTGTATGTGGGATAGTGTAAGTCTGTGGATGTCGCTCGTCGACGCAGACTCGGTGAGCTGAATGGCCGAATTCCACGCTCTATCTCTAACCTAGCCGAACCTATCCAAGCACCGTGCAGCCTCGCAACGCACTCCTCGCATGTCACACTGCCCCCCAGCTTTGTGTCATCCGCAAGCTTGGAGATGTTACATTTTCCAAACCACCAGCTTTTACGAGCTAAAAGGATAAGCGCAGCAAAGGCTGTGGAACGTGTCCAATAGAGTTGTCGAGCCTTAAAGTAATGCAGTGTGGGAACAGACACTTCAGCATGCGTTTTGCCCACGTCACTCTCAACCTGTTTTATCCATGTACCAGTCTCAATGCTTCTTAATGGTTGCGATAGACCGTGGCTCCATATCCCCCTCAGGTCAGTTCGGAGGGACTTTCCCCCGCCACGGGTACCATGTAGTCCCATGCTACTTGCTCCATGGTCGGATAGTCGGCGACTAAACCGCCCCCCCCACCTGGTTTGCCAGGTGAGCAGGGGGCTGTGCACCCCCAACAGGACCAAAAACAAGACCTGCCAAAGGGCGGTTGGGCTAGTTGCGATCACTGTATTCCAGAGCATTGCCTGGCATCGTTGATGTTTTCAAAAATAATGACGATATACCTACCACCGTTTGTGTGAAAATGCTAACCCATCTGATTGCTATAAAATCTATCCCCCTTAATATTAAACCTGTACCATTTGCTTCTCGAACCCCCTACTCTGTGCGTCGACCAGATCTATGACTCTCATGCTTTCATACACCTATATACGATCACCCCTCATTCTCGTGGGCTCCAAGGGATAGAGTCACAACCTCTCCCGACAACTCAGACCCTCTAGACCGGCTACGTCCTTGTAAATCTTCTTTGTACCGTTTCCAACTTAACAACGTATTTCCTATAACATAATGCCCCAAACTGATCACAATACTGTAAATGCGCATTCACCAACGTCCTATATAACTTCAACATTTCCTCCCAACTTCTATATTCAACATTCTGACTGGTTCCAAAAGCCTTTTTGACCACCCCATCTACCTGTGCTATGTCCAATTTGCGTTGTGCCTAACTCTGCCAGAGTGGGAGGCCCAGACAGGAATGCCAGTGTTGGAATGGAGGGAACACGAAGAATCGGAGGCCGTTGGGGAGGCAGTGGAGGAGATTGCAGGGGCACTAATTTACATATTTCCCAACAAAGAAAGGTTGTCACACACTGGCGTAAGTGCAACGACGGAGCGTGATTCATATAGTCATAGAGCATGGAAAAGATGCCCTAAGACCCAACTTTCCCACACCGACCAACATGTCCATCTACACTAGTCCCACTTGCCTGCGTTTGCCTCATATACCTTTAAAGCTATCCTATCAATGCGCCTGCCTAAATGTCTCGTAAACGATGCGATATTACCACATGTTGCGATAATTCCTTCATAACTCATCTTCAACGAAGCAAATTACCGCAGGCAAGTTAATAGTTGGAACCTCCTCTTCGGTTTCAGCATCGAACCTTTTCTCTGCAGTTTACATTTCCAAACATACTGCAGCCACAGAGCGAGGCGAGTCGGATGCATTTCGTCATCTGTGCATTATCCTATTTATTTGATAATATGAATCCGATGCAATCTCCAACGTTACCCTTCCTGCTAACAGCCTGTTTGAAAAGAACGGCACCGACATGAGGGTCGCCAAAAATCAAAAGCCAAGAACTTCGATCAGTGTGGGTGCACCACGATTGCTATACATGTATGTGTCCTACAGAGGGCGTACGGTGACAATGCGTAAATTTCTGTCCTGGAAAAGCGATTCCATTATGGGAGGAGTTCCTTCGTGGGCTGCACGTCTGTAATTCAGAGTTTAGAGCAATAAAAATTCACGTTTCTGAAACAAATGAAGCACGTGGCGTCTCTTCCCCTTAGCTGAGTGGTTTGATAAAGGGTTATAGGTACACTCCGCAAAAATGGCGGGATTGAAGGGAAAATAAAATTATGTCTTCAGAAAGTTGAGTCTCCGTGGTCCATACCATTGTCACACAATTCCTTTTCAAATCAGTGGACAATTCCCTGTAGTCCGGCGAGTGTCGAAATTCACAACTTACTATCGTGGTTGGCAATAACAATTTACAAGGATTGTTATTTGTCGAGGGGGAAATATTCACTATGTATAAGCATTGTGAGGATTTAGTTAGAAGTCTGGTGGAAAGTTTGTGCTATGTTATGGACTGGGCCACATACACAATTATCTGCAATTGATTGCAATCTTAGACCTGAGTTGTTGGCAAAGCAAGTTGTGATGCATCCGCATATGATGTTTTCTATCATCCCGTGCTGTTTTATCATCTCCATCAATGATTTGGATGAGAACATACAGGGCCAGAAGAGCATGTTTGCTGATTACACAAAAGTTAGTTGCTTTGCAGATAGTGAAGATAGTTGTGAACGATTGCAGCAGGATCTGGATCGATTGGCCAGGTGGGCGGAGGAATGGTTGATGGAATTTAATACAGAGAAGTGTGAGGTGTTGCATTTTGGAACGTCGAATAAGGGCAGGACCTACACAGTAAAGGGTAGGCCTCTAGGTAGTGTTGTACCTAGAGGACTGGAGGATGTGAGCCATAGGGAGAGGTTGAGTAGGCTGGGCCGCTATTCCATGGAGCGTAGGGGGATGAGAGGATCTTATAGAGGTGGACAAAATCATGAGCGGAATAGATCGAGTAGATGCACACTCTTTTACCCAGAGTAGGGGAATCGATGACCAGAGGGCATAGGTTCAAGGTGAAGGGGAAAATATTTAATAGGATTCCACAAGTTTGGACTCTACGAGTCTATGACAAAGAGTTGGACCATATCCTTCCTGTCCGTATAAACTATGACTTGGTAACTGCCCTACCTGCCTTCATTGCTAACGGATCATAATTAACCTCAACCCATCCCAGCTTATTAGAAATTGTGTAATACGAGAATTATGACTGATTACCTCCTCAACGATTCAGCTTTCTGAGAATTCGTTTGAAACAGGAACCGGGGCTGAATCCTGCAGAGGCTCGTGGTGACTAAATAATGATCAGCGTGAGTAATCTGTCTGATTACTCCAACGATTTCTGGGGTCACTGAGCTGTAAATTATGAGCCGTAAATTAAGTTACTTTGTCCAGAGTCCCCCAGAGTAATGATCGAGAGCAGGGATCTTGGCTAACTCCGTCAACCAGAAAATGCAAAATGAATAAACGAGAGGACGCAAGTTTAGTTTAGTATATTTTTATTTAGTTTTGTTTTTATTAGTTTAGTCTAGTTTAGTTTCGTTTCGTTTCGTTTAGTTTAGTTTAGTTTAGTTTAGTTTAGTTTAGTTTAGTTTAGTTTAGTTTAGTTTAGTTTAGTTTAGTTTAGTTTAGTTTAGTTTAGTTTAGTTTAGTTTAGTTTAGTTTTGGAGCCCGCTTTGGGGCCGGCTGCGGGCTCCGTACTTCTGGTGGTGATGATGGTGGGGAGCAGTACTGTCCTGCACGCCGCCCGGGTCGCCTTTAGCACCCCCATTGCGCCGGCTCCGTCAGACCGCCCGATCGTTTGCTGCAACATCGGCCGGAGGGCAGCTCGACCGACGCCTGGCAGCACCCACCGCCCGGCCCAACGCTCACCACCCGGCGTAGTGCATCCGTGGATAACAAGGGAAATCAGGGATATTATCAAAAAACAAACGAAGCACATAATTTAGCCAGAAAAAGCTGCCTACCAGAGGACTGCGAGAAATTCAGAGTCCAGCAGAGGTGGACAAAGGGCTTAATTGGGAAAGGGAAACTAGATTATGAAAGAAAACTAGCAGGGAGCATAAAAACTGACTGGAAAAGTTTTTATAGATATGTGAAGAGAAAAAGCTTAGTTAAAACAAATGCAGGTCCCTTGCAGTCAGAAGCAGGTAAATTCATCATGGGGACCAAGGACATGGCAGACTAATTGAATAACTACTTTGGTTCTGTCTTCACTAAGGAAGACATAAATAATCTGCCGAAAATAGCAGGGGACCGGGGGTCAAATGAGATGGAGGAACTGAGTGAAATCTAGGATAGCCGGGAAGTGGTGTTAGGTAAATTGAATGTATTAAAGGCCGATAAATCCACAGGGTCAGATAGGCTGCATCCCAGAGTACTTAAGGGAGTAGCCCCATAAATAGTGGATGCATTAGTGACAATTTTTCAAAACACTTTAGATTCTGGAGTAGCTCCTGAGGATTAGAGGGTAGCTAATGTAACCCCACTTTAAAAAAAAAGGGAGGGAGAGAGAAAATGGGGAATTACAGACCAGTTAGTCTAACATCGGTAGTGGGGGAACTGCAAGAGTCAGTTATTAAAGATGGGATAGCAGCACATTTGGAAATTGGTGAAATCATTGGACAAAGTCAACATGGATTTATGAAAGGTAAATCACGTCTGACGAATCTTATATAATTTTTCGAGGATGTAACTTGTAGAATGGATAAGGGAGAACCAGTGGATGTGTTATATCTGGAATTTCAGAAGGCTTTCGACAAGTTCCCACATAATAGATTAGCATACAAACTTAAAGCACACGGTATTGGGTGTTCAATATTGCTGTGGATAGAGAACTGGCTGGCAGACAGGAAGCCAAGAGTAGGAGTAAACATGTCCTTTTCAGGATGGCAGGCAGTGACTAGTGGGGTACCGCAAGGCTCAGTTCTGGGACCCCAGCTATTTACAATATGTATTAATGATTTGGACAAGGGAATTGAATGAAACATCTCCACGTTTGCAGATAACACGAAGCTGGGGGGCTGTGTTAGCTGTGAGGAGGATGCTAGGAGGCTACAAGGTGACTTAGATAGGCTGGCTGAGTGGGAAAATGCATTGCAGATGCAGTATAATGTGGATACATATGAGGTTATCCACTTTGGTGGCAAATACAGGAGAGTAGACTGTTATCTGAATAGTGTCCGATTAGGAAAAGGCGAGATGCAACAGGACCTGGGCGTCATGGTGCACCAGTCATTGAAAGTAGGCATGCAGGTGCAGCAGGCAGTGAAGAAAGCGAATTGTATGTTAGGATTTAGTATAGGACGAGAGAGGTTCTACTGCAGTTGTACAGGGTCTTGGTGAGACCACGCCTGGAGTATTGAGTACAGTTTTGGTCTCCTAACTGAGGAAATACATTCTTGCCAGAGAGGGAGTACAGAGAAGATTCACCAGACTGGTTCCTGGGATTTCAGGACTCTCATATGAAGAAAGACTGGATAGACTCGGCTTGTACTCGCTAGAATTTAGAAGATTGAGGGGGGATCTTATAGAAACATCCAAAAGGCGTAAGGGGTTGGATAGACTAGATCGAGGAAGATTGTTCCCGATGTTGGGGAAGTCCAGAACAAGGTGTCACAGTTTAAGGATAAGGGGGAAATCTTTTAAGACCGAGATGAGAAAAACATTATTCACACAGAGAGTGGTGAATCTCTGGAATTCTCTGCCACATAAGGTAGTTGAGGCCAGTTCATTGGCTATATTTAAGAGGGAGTTAGATGTGGCCCTTGTGGCTAAAGGTATCAGGATACTGAGTTGGATGATCAGCCATGATCATATTGAATGGCGGCGGAGGCTCGAACGGCCGAATGGCCTACTCCTGCACCTATTTTCTAGTTATGTCAAGTCAAGTCACATTTATTTATATAACACATTTAAAAGACAATTCTCGTTGGCCAAAGTGCTTTACATTTGTTATAAGAATAGCACAAGAAAACAGACTACATACATATATACACTTAGCTATCACTCAGAGGACGTCAGGAAAGGCTTGGGAGTAGAGATAAGTCTTTAGTCTTGACTTAACAGAGTCGATGGAGAGGGCAGTTCTGATGGGAAAGGGGATGCTGTTCCACAGCCTAGGGGCTGCAACCGCAACGGCACGGTCGCCTCTGAGCGTGGGATATTCAGCAACCCCAAGTCGGCCGATCTGGGGGCCCTGGTGGTGGAGTGGTGGGTGAGAAGACGTTTTATGTAGGTGGCGGCAAGCCCATTGAGGGCTTTGTAGACATGGAAGAGTATTTTGAAGTTTATACGGAACCGCACAGTGGAGAGAGGCCAGGATCGGGGTGATGTGGTGCCTTTTTTGGGTGCCCGTCAGGAGTCTCGCTGCGGCGTTCTGGACCAGTTGCAGGCGGGACAGGGAAGATTTGGCTGATGCCAGTGTAAAGGGAGTTGCAGTAATCTAAGCGGGAGGAGATGAATGTGTGGATGATCTTATCCAGGTCATCAAACTGGAGGAATTGTTTTATTTTAGCTATCAACCGAAGCTGAAATAAGCTAGCTTTTACCACGGCATTGATTTGTTTGTCAAATTTCAGTGCTGAGTCAAATATCACGCCAAGGTTTTTGACGTGAAGTTTGAGTAGTTTGGGGTAAGGCTTCCCAGGCTGCCTGCTATCATTTTGATTGAGTCCGAGGGGCCGAGAAGGATGACCTCAGACTTACTCTCGTTTAATTGGAGGAAGTTCTGGGCCATCCAACAATTTATATCCTCGAGGCAGCGGGTAAGGCTAAACAGATTAGGTTGTTTTTTTGGGCTTCAGGGGGAGATAGAGTTGGGTATCGTCTGCGTAGCAATGGAAGTAAATGGCGTGCCTTTCAATGACTTGGCCTAAGGGGAGCATATACAGGGAGAAGAGAATGGGGCCAAGGATGGAACCTTGTGGAACCCCACAGCAGAGATTAGCTGGGGAGGAGAATGTTTCTATGTTTCTATGTTTCTATGTTTATACGCTTGTAGCTCCAGCTATACACTCCATGACTCTCTGACTCTAATGACCCATTGTTGGCTGTCGAGAAGGTGATAACGAGTGGATCCAACCAGGGAAACTCAGCCGGCCGACAATGAAATTAGTACGTAGATGCGCGTGAGGGAAGGATGGAGAGAGAGGGGATGTGAGGGTTACTCACGCAGACTAGGGTCAAGGGTGGGCGGGAAACCTGTGCTCCCCAGTACATTTCTGGCACTGCAGCCATAAGAGATGGGTTCCTCATCCCTCGCGTGGTCACCGGTGATGTTTTGACCTTCCCACCCTTGACATGTCTCTTCTACACAGGAACTCTTAATCCAAGACAACCCGGTGAGCCTTGGGTTGGTTGCGCTGGAACAATGCAGGGTAATCGTGTTCGCTTCGTTAAACGTCAACCGGATCACGGGCGTCTCTGGCAAGTCTAAGAAACACAATGTTATCCATAGGTTAGAATGAGGGTGAGGACCTTCGAATATTGCGGTGGAGGTAACGATGTATGGTACGTGTATGGTACGTGTATGGTAAGTGAAAGAGTCATACAGTAAGGAAACCGGCTCTTCGGTCCAACTCCTCGTTGCCTCAGGAGGCCCAGGGCAGAAAGATCAGATTGGGAATGGGAGGGGGAGTTGAAGTGCTGAGCCATCGGGAGATTAGTTAGATTAAGACGGCAGACCGGAGCTGGTCAGCGAAACGATCGCCAAGCCTGCGCTTGGTCTCGCTGATGTAGAGAAGTGACACGTGGAACAGCGGATGCAGTAGATGAGGTTGGAGGACGTGCAAGTGAACCTCTGCCTCACCTGGAAAGACTGTCTGGGTGATAAAGGAGTATGGTCACATTTCTTTGAAAGTGGCATCACAGGTAGTTAGTGTGGTCAAAATTGCTATTGGCACATTGGTTTTCATCAGTCAGAGCACTGAATACAGAAGTTGTACAAGGCCCCATTCGAAACATTTTGTTCCGTTTTGTACACCGTGTTTTAGAAAATATGTTGTCATGTTGGAAAGGGTGCAGAGAAGATTTACGAGGATGTTGACAGGACTCATCGGCCTGCACTATATTTAGATGATGAGCACGCATTGACCCTATTCCTTGGAGCACAGGAGAATGAGGGGTGATTTTAAGATATGCTCAAGCCATGTGTGAAATAGTTGTTCAATTTATGAGAATGTTAAGCTAGACAGGTCTCTCCGAGAGAAATAAATAGGCACCCATTTAAAGCTGGAGATCAGGATTATATGTTAGGAAATAATAAGGATTATTTATCTTCTGAGTGGAAAGTACTATATTTGGTGCGACTAACAACAGAAACAGCAGCAAATATAAAAGACACATCCGATAGGGTACATGCTATCAGATGTAAATTACTTCACTCAGACGGAACCTTCGAAGAGAAGGAAGCACAAGAATCGTAAACGTTTAGAATGATAAATAAAGAGTACTGAAATGTAGACATATTTCTTATTAACCTTCGTTGTAAAATGTAATACTTACGGTGCTAACACTGTGTGCGATCAGAGATTATGAGTATGAAGATGGAGTATGAAATTAAAGAAAAATGTTCACACAGAAAACTATGAATTTGCTGCCAATATTCCTTTGCTTGCTCAAAGACGCGTTTCAATCAAAATTATAATAGGATACTAGAAGGGCCGAGAGGGCCTGTTTCCGTGCTGTAATTGTTATATGGTTATATGGTTAGTTGGTTATATGGTTATACTAGACTAAGTGCAGATCCGTTGGGTCTATTCCCCCAACGTGCGGCTGTGTGGGGGGGGGGGGGGGGGGGGGGGGGGGGGGGGGGGGGGGGGGGGTGGGGCGGCACGCAGCGTCACACACACTAACTATCCTCCCCCCCGCACTCACGCTAATTACCCTCTTGATATTACATTAATATTATTAATTTGCTCCTTTTACCCCATAACCATCCTATCAACTGACGCATAGCCCCCATCTTGCAGTTACATCTAGAGAGGGGGGGCGGGGGTAGAGAGTGAGGGCAGAGAGAGAAGGGGCAGAGGCAAAGAGAGAGACAGAGACACAGATAGAGGGGCA